>NW_027104738.1:695175-698590 GCF_000696795.3 Halyomorpha halys
TTATTGGTAGATATTACAATAGGTAATAGTGATGAATGATCACGTTCATACTAAAATAAAATAAACTAAGAATAAAAATGAATAAATGAATGAAAAAAAAAAAAAATCTCTCTTAAAATATATACAAACAGAAGGATAAACAAAATGAACATAATCAAACTATATTATCAAAACATATAGTCTATACAGTTGACATTCCAACCAACCCTAACACTATCCTCACCACTTACGCTGATGACACATGTGTGCTGGCATTCAATAATAACCTTTTAATAGCATCACAAACTCTCCAATCCCATTTCGCAACCATCAAAGGATGGTGCCGTAATTGGAGGATCAAAATAAATCCCAACAAAGCCCATCAAATCTCTCTTCATCGTAAGCCTACTGACTGTCCTACAGTATCCATTAATAATTTTGCTCTTACCCCAGTAGAACAGATCCGCTACCTTGGACTACATCTGGAAAAACGACTAACCAGGAATCCTCACACAGGACTGAAAAGTCGATTTCGACTTTCACAGCACTTAATATGTACAAACGGTTTAAACTACCAATTCATTACAAAAGACTGATCTACATGACAATGATAAGGCCAATCTGGACATATGGAGTTGAGCTTTGGGGCTCCACTAAACCTAGGAATCCCTTACGTATCCAATCCTTACAATCCAAAATCCTTCGTAAAATCCTTAAAGAAAATCATCCATAAAGACCTTAATGTTTCATATTTAAAACCGATCTAGCCCGAAACAGGTAACATTCCTTCCATTATAAACTCTCTGACTATCCAAATCGACTAGTTTCTAACCTTCCTCTGTCATTCCTGACAATCCTCCGAAGTGCCTGAAAAGAAGATGGCCATGAGACCTGCTAATGTGAAAGCCTCATTCGTTTCTCTACACGCCTGTAACATCCCATAATAAACAAAAATCAAATTTACTGGATATGAATGTACATTTGTAAATAGCAATAAATAAATAAAAATAGATAAATAGCCATATATTCGGGAAAAAAAGCATTATATAACTTTTCTCAAAATAAACGCATTGTTAAGGAAATTTCTTTGGAATGTCACAGAATTACTATTGTAATATAGCACACCAGGTCAATAGCAACTATGTGTATATATACAAATTTAGCAGATAGCAATCCTGTCCTTTTCAGAAAATTGCCGTTACTCAGAAGAGTAACGTGTAAAGGTCGAGTTGAGCTTAAGGAGCAAGTGAAAAAAGTAGTCGAAAGAACGGAACAAAAGGATGAGGAGGTAAAAAGACAAGAGGTGGACCCCCACTTTGATGTAGCACTCTGCATAATCCGTTTTTATTCTTCAGAAGGGTTTTAGCATGAAGATTTTTTTTTTCTTCTGCTTTCTTCCTCTTTCCTTAATATTTTGGTTCAAGACACTTACTTACAAGAAGTTTGTGATGTATGGTACGAATAAAGTTAGGGGACATTTCAGTAATGTGACAGAGATATTTACAAAGAAATCCAGAATCCATAGACGGCGTTTTGATCACACATTTACTTCTAAAATATAACTAAAAATTAATAAAAAAATAAAACTTTTCAAAATTTCAAATTAATTACATCAAACTCTAGTGCAAAAGTAAGTGAAAAGAAGCAAAACTCAAAATCAATTTTTTTTTATTTATATGTTTTTCTATAAACTGCTCAACTGATGTTACTATTATGTATTTGGTTTGATTTTACATTGCTATCTAATGATAAATTTGTTAAACTGTTTAACGGATCGAACGTGGGTAGTGAATCACTGGAGAGGCTCTAAGAGAGTGAGATAGGGAGAATAAATTTTTCAATTAAATGAAAATTGTCAAATGGAATGAAATTGATCTTGGAAAATAATAAGAATATAGTAATTATGGTTTTAAGAAATGTTAAGTTATAAGCAAAACAAAAATTGAACGTTAATTATATTGTATTAAATGTAAACAAATTATTATTAATAATAAGGTGATAACAGAGTCCTAACCTGTTGAAGGTAGGTTCTGTTATAAGTGATGGTTTTAAGTGAAAACGAGAAGATTATTTGTGTAAAAAAGTTTTTAAATTTAAGATATAAAAAGTTATGTAAGTAAGTAATCAATTTAAAAACAATTTTTGAAACTGTTATGATATTATTTTGATATTTAAATTATTTTAAAGATGTGACTTGGGCAATTCACCTGCAGATAAGATTTTAAAGAATATGACATCAATATTTAAGATATAGCCAAAAATATTAGTAAGTTGTTAAGAAAATAATGTAATTAATATAAAAACAAAACATTTTATAGGTCGTCTCCTAACCTAAGAAATTTGGATCAAAATTGTGTATCTTAATAAGAAACTTGAAATATCTGCATTTAGTGTCTAGACGAGTGTTGATTTTAAAAGGAAAAGTTAGGAAAAATTTTTTATTTTGTTTTATCATGTATATAATGATATATAAAATATATGTATCGTACATATGTCCGATCATGGATTGATTGGTATGATGTATATAATAACAAACCAATGTATTTGGGCAGTATGGCTAAATAAAGCATTTCTCTCTTACAGGAGTTATTGGTCTAAGGATTTTAAAGAAGATAAAGTTTTAAAAAAATAATTTAATTTAAAAAAACCGACTACAGAAATAGCCCTATCTAATGCTTATGTTTTTAAAGTCGGCATATGTTGCATATCTGCATAAATATATTAGTGAATGGTTAGTGATGTTTATAAATAATGAAATCTTCCACATCTAAACGGAACTCGAAACAGTTCTGAAAACACATTAGTGGACATTTTGTTTACACGAACGGAGGTAAAGAGCTCAATGGTAAAATCAAAGTAACATAGGACTAAATATACTTGCAAAGAGCCGTAGCGTTTAGTGGAACGCACCCGACTGCTACACCCAGTTTTTTTTATTGGCAATATAAACGATCTACTAATATGTTGAATGATATCATACAGGTGTATTTTTGTAGTAAGTTTTTTTTTGTTTGGCAGCTAAATTATTTGTTCCCATTTTGATATAAAATATCTTGGATTAATTATTTTTTATATATTATTGTTTGAGAGTGGTTTAGTCTATTATCAATTTACACAATTTTGATCCTTTTTTCTCTCAACTTTTATTCTAAATAAAATATCTTAGCTCAGTCATAATCGGTGTCACCGAAACAGTAATAAAATAAAATAATATTATTCACTACTAAATAATTCAACAACACTATCCAAATTATAGTCTCAAAACATTTATTTCATTCACATGTCCAACGTTTCGGCCAATTCGGCCATCTTCAGGGACAATCTTAATTTACTCAGAGACATATCATTTAACCCTTTTTAAAAACTCCATACAGGCCATTCTGCCCAGGTCAATATATTTACATCTAATATGTCAAAAATACAATAAACACCTAAT
>NW_027104738.1:701050-702532 GCF_000696795.3 Halyomorpha halys
TTAAAATTTTTTAATAGTTATTATTTTATTTTTATTTTTTACTTTAGTTTCATTTTAATAGTTAATTCGATTATAAGTTGTTTCACTTGAGATCAATACATATTTCACTTATCTAGCTTAAATATTTTACAGCCTCCACAAAGCTCTAATAGTCAAAATTGTAATAATTACATTTGACTTATGTCTATCATTTTTTTGTGTTATTTTGGCACCGACTGATAGTTATTGTCATCAGGTTGGACCAATAGTAGATGTAATTTCTTAAATGAATAAAATAAAAGAATAAATAAAATTAACAATATTACACTGGAGCTTTCGATAAATGAAAGTCACGAAAAATAATAAAATATTTGAGCAGTATTTTGAAATCTAGTATTCTGAAATTTGTAAAATTTTTCAAAACACTCACGGAATATTGTAAAATGACAAATTTAATTTTATTATTTTGAGATTAAAATTGTTTTATCTCAGTAAATAAACTTGAAAATCTGTTAACCGTTTCCTTAAACATTTTTACTAAGCTACTAACTAGCAGGTTATGAGACATGCCTAAGTACATCATATTTATGGATTAGCCCTAGAGGAGTAACAAGTGTACGCGTTGTTGCAATTAAAAACTTGTCACAGCTCATTTTAGTACATGTCAAAAGTATTTTAGTACAAGTGGGACTTAATATCTACCGCTTGGGTTGAGTCATCTTGTCTATAAAACGATGGACTTGACTAAAAAATAACGTAACATTAATATCCAACACGAAGGAATCTTCAAAACAATCATTCCCCAAATTCTAGGTTAAATCAAAAAATACAATTTTATAATTTCAGCTATATACACGTTCTATCTTTGAATGAATTCTGATTTGAAATATTAGTTCTCGTTTTTAAAAATCCATGATTTGATGAAAATCGATTTTAGGAATGCTGAAATTGAGTTTCAGACCACAGCTACAGCGTTGAGAAAAGCTCTAAGCGGATTAAGATGGTTGGGGAGTACGCTATTGTCCTGAGAGAATATCTGACAACCGAGCTGCATTGCATATTAAACCGACTTGAAGCAATAACCGGGCCTGATGAACAAGCTGCACCAGTTATGTGATGCAAATTTCCCCCTCCCGCCACCCCGAAGAGCTTAAGTCCTGCTTATACAAGGCCAGGATACATGTTTCGTCCCACCAGAGAATGGTGGCTCTGATCACAGTCTATCCAGATATACATGAATTTAAAGCATGGGCATTATGATTGTTTCAGCTCAATTTCCTAAAACAGGAATCTCCAACCAGTGGGCTCCCGAATCCTGAGATAAGACCGTGTATTTTAATTTCAATATATAAAGAAAACCGAGAATTCCATGATATAAAAAAAATCTCCAGTTTCGTTAAAAAAACACTTTGTCAGAAAAAAAAGTTTAGAATCTACGAATCCAGTAATTCCACTAAAATTGTCTACAAAATGATTAAAGCCAATCATCTCCTATTTATATAT
>NW_027104738.1:703742-722409 GCF_000696795.3 Halyomorpha halys
GACAAACGGTCTAAATTGCCAATCCATTACAAAAGACTGATCTACATGACTATTATAAGGCCTATCTGGACATACGGAGTTGAGCGTTGGGGCTCTACTAAACCATCAAATTCCTCCAAAATCCAATCCTTACAGTCCAAAATCCTTAATGCTCCTTACTTTGTCACAAATCAAGTCATCCATCAGGACCTCAAAGTTCCAGATGTTGCCGATTTTGCCAGAACCAGATACCGTTCCTTCCATAATAAACTTCTCAACCACCCAAATCCACTTGTTTCTAACCTGGCTTCTCCTTCATTACCTAATAATCCTCTTAGGCGTCTGAAAAGAAGATGGCCTCGAGATCTTCTCCTCTAGAAATGTTATTGCAGTTCTATCAGTGGGTAAATTCTCCACATGTTTGTATCATGTCACTATATCACCTACAGCAAATTTACTTGTTGTATATATGTGTATACAGTTGTGAATAACAATTAATAAATTATTTTAAAAAAATCGGTACAGACATATCATTGGTTAAAAATGCTTTTTTTGGAATTAGGGGTCTCTAAAACGGAATAAAACTTCCAAACCCTCGTTATACGTACATCAAAATATTCGAGTTGATAAATTTAGCACAGGTCCTAGATCCCTTGGTCCAATTTTTATGTTTACTTTCATTCTTCAGAACTCCTCTTGTTTAAAATTTTTTATATGGACTGGTGGTATTGATCGTCCGAACCGTCGCCGAAGTGGCTTAATGGTATTTGGAGGAGTTTACAAGAAAAAGGGAATGGTAGAACTAGGATCATTTGTAAATGTCAATTGAACCCGTACGAAGGGGGGACTCAGAAGGTAGAACCGAGAGCACTGACTGGAACAGGATAACTCGCCATCGGTTTGAGATGTACTCCCCTCCCAGGCACCGCTAACTTTAGGGATTCAAACTTATCCTTCTTCCTCTATTCCTCTTCGATTTAGAAACAGACCCTTTAACTAAATGCATATCGAATCCTGTTTATATATCTTTTAGAGGGTATTTTTTTTTGGGGGGGGGCCATATATTGAAATTGCTACTTCCTTTATGCTAGGTCGAAGAACGTATTGACGTAAAGGTTTAGAACATTATTAATCATATTTTAACGCAACCAGCTAAATTGAATACGAATTTTTACAACTGTAAATTGAGGACTCTACCAGCCATAGTTAGGCAAAAATTAAAGTGTCATTTTTAAAATGTTACAAACAATTTTTCATTTGGAGCTCCATATCTTCAAAACTAACTATAGCACTAAACTTAACAAAATATTATTACAAAAAAGAATAAAATTAATAATACATGAGCTAATAGATAATAAAGCTGTTTACGTTCAATAGTTCATGAAATACAGTTTTTTTTTTTAAATGCTACTTATTTTTCCAAATAACGAAAATATGTTTTGCGAATTTATTTTACCAAATATTATGGAAACCACTTGCGAACGACATTCTGATGTTTATTAACTCCCAATTGTGGAGTATCTTGAGTTGGGGTTTCGGCAAAATAAATTTGCAAAATGTTGATAACTTGTTCGGTTGTAGTAAAATGTTGTTGTTCGGAATAAAAACTTTTGGTGTATAAACTACATCTCAGCAACTATCAAACGTAAAGATGCTAATTAACGTTTATTATTTTACAAATTAGTTTCCTTGATATTCACCAAAATGGATTTTTCTGTATTTTGAAAAATGTTGCTTTTTGAGAAACTGTATTTCAAGAGCTATTGAACGTAATATTATGGAAAAACTCATATTTTAGAAAATAAATTCTACTGTAAATAATGAGTTATGATTTTTTTTTTTTAGTACTGTAGGCAGTTATAAGAATATGGAGTTCCGAATGAAAAAAGAAAAAAAAAAAAAAAAAGCATTTTTCAACAGGAAATAATGCGCCATTTTTTCTATATTTAATAGAGTTTTTTGTAACTTCTGAAACAATTATCAATTTTTATTCCTTATTATTAAGGTTGGCATTTTTTACTCTTAACTGTATACAGTTTTCAATAAATTAATCAAATATTGGGGTGAAATAACTTCTTTTTTTTGTCTGCTCATGTGCTCTTAAACAAATTGTAGCAGGATTCGACAATCTCATCTGTCCCATTTAGGTTAAGAGAAATATAAAAAGTGATATATAATAGTGTATAAGGGTAACTTAAATAATATGAAAATGCGATTAAAAAAAATAATAACTCAATACAATTTTATTAAGATAATAAAATCATAAAAAATCAACAAAAGATATCATTTTTTACCTTTTGATATTCTCGTAAGACCTTGACGTAGAACACCTATCAATCTCTTCCTATACTTATTCAAAATTTCACGACGGGCTTCCAGGAGCAAGGCCGTAACCAGACATTGTCCCATTAATCATAGCTTCATAAAGCCCCTGGTCTTAAAATCATTTTTCTTTTCTAACACGTTTGTAATATTCGTTTGTTAGAAAAATTGCAGTATGTTTATATCAAAATGTAGATACATTTTTTATTTATAAATCTTTTTTTTTATTCTTTCATCAAATAATTCATCGTTCGAATCGTGTTACGATGATAACAAGAGGAAAAGACTGGTCTATTTTTTTAATATATTTTTTTCTAGCTGTTTTCAGTCTCATGTCATATTGAGAATCATTAGAGCAATAGACATTTTTCTCACGGAATAGTCTCTATAAAGTACATATAAATTATGTACATAGTATTCTTACAGAAAAAAAAAATAAATAAATAAATAAATAAAGTGCAGCATAGCTCATATCACTAATGACATATTTTTCGCTCTGTTTTACTAAAAAAAAAAAAAAAGTGAAAAAATGTTTAATGTTTCATAAACGTTTAAACAGAAAAGACGGTACCTTAAAACTTTCACACCAATTAAATTTATAAGACCATAGAAGTAACCATATATCAGCTAGTGGCCACATATAACCAGTAACCTTTAACCACAAGAAGAATGTTATGAGGAGTGCTTTGATGGCGTGGAGGTCAGGAATAAACCTATTTGAAAGGTTCAGAATTGGCCTTTTTTTTAATTTAATTTTTTTTTTTGCTAAATAAAATTCAATCATTCCTCAGTCTATTTAGGGACCCTATCCTACATCTTCTGAGGGAATCCTGACTAGGTCTGGAATAAGCACATCACTGTTATAAGACTTGCTTGATTCCTTTCTGTCCGTTGTGCATGAGTTCACAGTCAGAGTATATTGGATATACTCCCAATATAATTCAGAAGATGTATCTGAATCATGATCCTAAATTAATGAAGTCGTTGACGTTTTGGTGAAACAGGGGGTGCAGAAAGGAATTCATAATCATCACTTTCATTTGGAGAGGATGATCCATCTTCAAAAATAAAAGCTGAACTCATTCTGCAAAGTCAGGGTAATCTGAGTGATAAACTTCAGACACCGTGACACCGCTGCGAGTTCTGCAAGCCATTGCAGGTTTATGATAAAAATAAAGACAAAATAAGTGTAAATCTCACATTCCTTGTCTGAGGTTCGAGCATATAAACATAATGGCTGGGTATACAGTGTCTCAAAGAAACATACTTTGTACCTGGTAGCAAGGTATACGGTGTCTGACAGACAATGTACATTTTACAAGAACAGCACTACTATTATTCACGACGGTAAGCAGAAGGATTTTGGAACTGTTAAATCAGGAAAAGGGATTTAATATGACTCACAGCTAAAATATAGAAAAAAACTTCGGTTATTAAATACTACCGAAATAACTACTTTCGTTCCTAATGATTCAGAAGTACTTGGTATTTGGTGGGGGGAACAAGTCCAGCAAGTGGGCCTAGTGGTCCTTTTTGCCTACCCCTGACAGCTACCTAGGTTGCCGCCGCGTACTAACCAAGGTGGGAGTGTCAAGATTCATTCTTCGGGACCGCCGAGAAATGAATGTTTAACTGCCCCAGGTGGGAATCGAACCCACAACGTTCCGAACCGAGCGCACTGGGACCTGCGCCCCAAACCATACGGCCGTCACGTCCCTAATGATTCAGAAGTAACGAATACACACTATTAAACTAATGGTTTGACAGATAAAAATTGACTACAACAATTTAGATGAAATTTATATTTTTTATTTTACGAAAATAAAAAATAACTAGCAACTGAAATTTTTTTTAAATACAAATCAATTATTGTTTCCAGTGCTTGGTTGTTAGTAATAGGTTTAAAATGTGGATCTATGAACATATGACCTTCTAAAGGATAACAAATAAATTGGAACAAAAGATGTCTTCTTCCTTTTCTTATCTGAAAATCTATTCCGCAATCCATTATCGTATTTTATTATAAAATTGAAAGTACTGCTAAATGATGGCTGAAAGAGTTCAGCGTTACAAAGAGTGAACTGAAGAAATCACATTCGGAGAAAATTCTATAGGTGGAAGGATTTCTCAGTTCACTCACTGCACCTGATTTTCTCGGAATTTTTCGGAATGTATGGGCACCATGAAAGGATTAAAATGGATTTGAATTTTTTTTTATGTTCGTATGTGTATTAGTAGTTAATTATAATCATAATTTAAATACTTTTTAATTTGCTATTTTAATACTATGTATATACTATGTAATAATTCCTATTTAATCAGATATGATGCACAGCAGTCAACGTAAAAAGCCTGATCAAAATTTGAAACGTCTACATTACCCAAACAAACTAAATATTTTTAGGATCAGTTTAGAATAAAGTATCAATTATATTTTTTATTGCTAATCATTAAAATTGAATTATAATTGAAACATTTTTTTTTTTTATTTTATTCTGGTGTTAAATTCTGCTATATAAATCGAGACATTCGTATTAGAGACCTGAGAGGACATTCACAATATATTTCCAGATATATAAATTAAATGATAGCAAAATAATAAATACAAAAAAAAAATCTTTAAGACATTTTATACTCAATATTTACATTCAGCTAGTGAACTCCAGATCTAGCTTGTCCCACCACTTATGTAGAACAAAGGCACCCGGTGTTTCTCTCTGAACCGTGTCCCTGGTGCTAAAAGCCAGTGGAGGCTGAGGGGGTTTTGTTAATAAAAATATCCATTATTAACAACTAACTACGTAGCTCTACATCCCGAGGTTGGTTTTGGCTTCCCTGACAACATGCACCAGTCTTTTCTGTACAACGCTCTTCTCCTCCAGTTCCATTTACCGAAATTTTCCAGGTCTTTTTACACATCTTGAACCCAATGTCTCCGAAGTCATCCTCTTCTTCTGGTACCATACATTTTTCCTAGCAGAATTCTTTTTTTGCATTTTTGTTACATGTCCCAACCATTCAATTCTCTTTTTCGTATGTAGCGTAGCGTACAATGTCACAAGATCCAAATAGCTCATATAGTTTCATTCACCCTCTTTTAATATAGATCCATAAATTTTACCGAGAATTTTCCTCTGGAAGATTTTCAAAGCATTTATTTTTTGTTTTTCTTATTTTTGTCTTTCGTGACAACAGTGATGGCTGGAATGGTTTGCGTACTGTGTTTGTGAACTAATATAAATGACTTGGACAGAATAGCCTGCATAAAGTTCGTTTTTAAATGATTTGGTTCTAAAATTGTCCTTCGAGATGGCCGAACTGGGCGAAAGGTCGGACTTATAAAGGAATGAAAAATATTTTGAGACTAAAATTGATAAAATTTAATTAATTTAAACTAAAAAATTATATTTGCTTCTGCGAAGTTGCCTCTACAATGCCACAACTGTACATATTAAAGGGTTTCATATCAACTGTATTACCACAGAAAAAAACCCTGGGTTTTCCATGTCAATGTCAATTAGGCAATGATAAATAAAAAAAAATTTCCGTGGCAGTATGTTTTAAACTAAAAAGTTCACTAACTTATATTCCACTTCTATCTCTCAGACAGATAATTTTCCGTTTATTTTTAATTTATTTTATGTGATTAAAATAAGTAAACATAATACTCAAAGCATAAAATATTAAAATGAAATGTTTAGTATTTACTAAAATTCACATTTTTAAATATATTTTTAAACGCAAGATCACGTGGCAATATTACTTATCATGAAAACACACCTATTTCAAATAATAAATAAAGAAATATCACACTGCCATATGGAATTCTAGTATAATTATTAACTATAATAGTTACTGATTAATGGCATGTAATCAAAAACGAGTTTCAACATTTTTTAAGAAGAGAAAAACATTATTTACTAAGATTTAAAAAAAAAAACTCAAGTCATCATAACAAAAATTGTTACTATGCGAAATTTTCCAAAATGGTTTACTACTAAATAAAGAGTAAACGTTTAAAATAATAAAATAAAATTATATATAATTTCTCATAAAAATAAATAAAACCGGACATTTATGAAAGTCCAATATGGTAT
The DNA here is from genome assembly GCF_000696795.3 of Halyomorpha halys. NCBI lineage: Eukaryota > Metazoa > Arthropoda > Insecta > Hemiptera > Pentatomidae > Halyomorpha > Halyomorpha halys. Next base: position 710,141 of record NW_027104738.1, read on the forward strand.
CATCAAAGAACTGTAGAAGGCCCAATAACAAGATTTTTTTTAAATTTACTCACTTGAAATTTCGCTCTCATAATTATCCTGAATCAAAATAAATAATAGGTAATAAAACAAAATTAAAAATTGACGGATTTAACATTGTCGCTGAATCCAACGTTTTATTTATTTTTCGAATAATCTTAGCATGAAGGTTGAATAATTGATGGGCTCCGAATCGAAGTATATGTTAAGCAATTTTTAAAAATGTATTACAGTTTTTTTTATTGTTTACAGTTCTAAAAATTACAGTGTGGTCCATTACTAAAATGTAGCTATCATTAACATCAATTTAAGGCTACATTTCGAAAGTAAAATTTATTTAATGGTTTGGACTAACTGCGTATTTGATACTGCCGTGAAGACAAAATCCATATTAAACTAATAAAAAAAAATCTAATATTCATATTTAATTTTTACGTTTACCCCTGGCGAACAGATCTTCCTTCTCTACCTTGGACTACATTTGGACAAACGATTAACCTGGAATCCTCTCACAAGACTGAAAAGACAGGAAACTGCACGTCGATTTCGACTATTACAGCACTTACTAGACAAACGTTCTAAACTTTCAACACATTACAAAAGACTGATCAACATGACTGTAATAAGGGCAATCTGGACATATGGAGTTGAGCTTTGGGGCTTCACTAAACTTTCGTATTCAATCCTTACAATCCAAAATCCTTCGTAAAATCCTCAATGCTCCTTACTTTGTCACAAATAAAATCATGCATAAAGTCCTTAATGTTCTCTATGTAACCGATCTAGCCCGAACCAGATATCACTCCTTCCATTATAAACTCCCTAACCATTCAAACCCCCTAGTTTCTACCCTTGCATCCTCTTCCATTCCTGACAATCTTCCGAGGCGCCTGAAAATAAGATGGCCACGAGACCAGCTAATGTAAAATGTCATTAGAGTGCTACCAGTGGGTAGTAGCTCTACACGCCTGTAACACTCCATTTTAACTAAGACCATATTTACTAAATGTATTATGTAATATACAGTAGTAAATTTCAATAGTTATTAAAAAAAAAAATTTACGCTTCATTGTATACCCTTTTAATTTTACATTTACATTTTTACTAATGTTTACATCTTTTAAGTGTTTGTATCTTTTTCAGCCCTGACGAAGTCCTGCAACGTGGGACGAAACGTTGGCTCAATTAAAATAGTTCATCATGATTTGAATTTTTATTTGACCGTACCCTGACCATCTTCCATTTATAATTTTAAACTTATGAACGTAATTAATTAATCAAATATCCCACAAACATTTCAAGGAAATTTTAAATAAACAAGAGTATGAATTGAGGTTTATCAAGCCTCCAGGTTACAGCAAACTAAAAGACACTTATAGCATTCAATGAGCCCAGCTTACAAGACAAACTAATTACCTCCAATAAGCCACTTAGTACAAGAGCTTTCTTGGAACTAATAATCAAGAGGATTTAGTCACAAAGAGCTTAAGTTATAAAGCGCTGTGCTTGGAGGTATGCCGTATAACATAAATTGAGTCGGCATTTAAACATATACATATTATTACTATCATCACATGATAATACTAAATATATACTATACATTTAGGCCATTTTTTATTAAAATTAATTTTTCAGCGGAATTGAAAATGATGTTTAACTTGAAATCAAAGTTTTAAATAATTTTTATTCTCGTATAAATTATTGTGGCATCACAATTACAGTCTTTTGTAATTTACAGCAAATCAAAGTATGGACCGGTTCCTTCACGTTCCATTAATTTCACTTGGTAGCCACAGCTAGACTATACCACCTTCGCTAGACTCATATCAAAACCTTATAATGCCGCAAGGTAATCAAAGAGAGAAGACACAGTAAAATGTATATAATATATTTTATGTGTGTATATATATGAAGTACAAATTTTCATAGAATACCATATTTAGGAGTGTCACATATCCTGCTGATTTTTATATAACCATATGGATTTGATGGCTCAAATAATCCAGTGAACTCTCATGATTTTTTTAACACAAATTGAGCTCAAAATACAGAAAAAAATATTGTACTAAATGAGTTAAATCTGTCCGTCTGCGGCATTATAACCATTTTTTCAGCAAACTACACAACTTATATTCAAGGTCATTGTCCTAAGTTACTCAGTAATATCCCTTGAATTTTATGAAGCAATTATAAGTTCTTAGTAAGGTTGTCCGTCTATGCTTGTAGCATATTTAATAATTTTTTTTCTGGTCCTTTCAAACATAGGGTAGGGGAGAGTTATCCACAAGGTACCACCCTATTCTAACCATGGTGGGGAATCATATTTTCATCACCTAGGACCACAACAGAAATAAAAAACCCCAGACTGTATTCGAGCCGGCGCCACAGTAGTCACAAGCCAGCGCTTTAGTTCATAGACTGCCGTCTACTATCGTAGACAGTCCAGCGTATTCCATCACAACACACATGTTCGTTTAAACATAGAGAAAGTATATTAATGTATTTTCTGGATATCCAAGAATTTCGTAAATGTGAGAAAGGCGATACGAAGAAATATTTATACCTAAAGATTTTCATTGTAATGAATTATTTACGTTATATGAAATAAATAAAACCTATTTCTTTATTATAACTACTTTATTGAATAAATGTAAACATTACGATTCATAATTAATGTTGTTCAAAGTGAAGGTATGTCCTTTAACCCTAACTGTATAAAAACAATTGGCAACATAAGTTTAATACTATAGGGTGTTTTTTTAAGCCCGATAGAACTTGAAATTGTAAAAAATAACACAAAAAATTAAATTGTAATCAAAAATTTTTTTTATTCGAAAGATCAATACGTGACATTAACATTTGAAAATGATTTCGGGCATATGGGCACCGCGGCTGTTCTTGACGAAGCGCATTCTGGACGTCCAATTTTGGGCCACTTTTTCGAGCACTGCTGGCCGTATGTCACGAATAACACGAACAATGCTGGCCTCCAAGGCGTCAATTGTTGCTGGTTTATCAGCATAAACCAGTGACTTCACGTAGCCCCACAGGAAATAATCGAGAGGTGTCAAATCGCACGACCATATGCGGCAATTTTGCTTATTAACAAACCCGTTAAGCCAAAAATGCGCCTCATCGCTGAACACAATTTTACAGAATGCGCTTCGTCAAGAACAGCCGCGGTGCCCATATGCCCGAAATCATTTTCAAATGTTAATGTCACGTATTGATCTTTCGAATAAAAAAAAAATTTTGATTACAATTTAATTTTTTGTGTTATTTTTTACAATTTCAAGTTCTATCGGGCTTAAAAAAAGACCCTTTATTTGGAATAAGCATTGGGAACTATCGATAAAATTTATCAGTTTGTAAGAGGCTTTCGCAGAGAACTAATCATTATGCCTTCAATTTATACTAATGGTGAATATGCCGAGCCTGCCTTGATGCTCAGGGAAATCACTTTGAACAACATTTAATATGAATTTAATGTTTACGTTTAATTAGTATTTGGTTAATAGTTAGTGGTTAGAACAACTAAATAGGTTTTATTTATTTCATATAACCTAAATAATTCATAACAATGAAAACCTTTAGGTGTGAATATCTCCTAAACACAGCGTTTGCGGACATACCTTCAGAGGAATTTTTTTTCTTGTGTTAAGGTCCTTAATTTATATTTATTTGCCTACTTAACCCTGAAACACCCTGTATATAAGAATATAAGCATATTTTAAGTAACATTCACTTAAAAGAGATGGGTTGGATTTATTTCGTAGTCAGGTTTTTATTTTGTTTTATTATTATTATTATTATTTTTTAATGAAATTTTGTTAGCAAGCTAAATTTAAATACGATTACACTTCTGAAAGTATGCTTTGTGTGTAAGCCCTTTATTTTAATAAATTGGCTGTTTGAACATTTATTTTTAAAACAAAAGAAAATAATCGTATAGGGATACGATAAAAAATAAATTAAAAATAGAATACAAATCTGAGGAGTATATGAGCTCACAAATAGGAGTTTAATTATGTCTTCACATTTGTATCAAATATGCAGTTAGTCCAAATATATATTTAAGTAAATTCCTTTGAAATGTAGTCTTAAATTGATCTAAAAGGAACTTTAAACTTTTAGAACTAGAAACTAATTAAAACAGCAATTGCATTTAAAAAATAAAAGTTTTTTAGAAATTGCCAAAAATTTAAAAAACTGGACAACACGCACTTCGATTTGGGGTACATCTATTCATACTAGAAAAATTCGGAAAATCTAATCAAAAGCTGAATAGAGCCACTATGTTAAATCGGTCAATTTTAATTTTATTTTGTATTTTTTTTTATTTATTTTTTTTATTCAGGATAATTGTGAGTGAAATTTCAAGGGAGTAAATTAAAAAAAATCTTTGCATACTGACATACAAAAATTAATTCCTTACCTTCAGATTAATTATTTGTTGTTGCATCTACAGTTTTTCTATACAACTCTTTGGATATACAGGTGCTATTAAAATAATCTTTCACTACCTTTTTTTTATGTTTTTAAATCAATGATTATTTATTTACTAAAAATAAAACATACATACATGTTTAAAAATATATATTCAACTTTGATATTTCGATTAGTTGTTTATTAAAACTTCAGAATTTGCCAACGAGCTCTAAGTGAAGAATTAATATGGATTTGTGAGCTTAAGTTTTTCTGAAACCTCTTACCTTTTACCATAACCTTTTACGATAAAGGGCAAATGCACTGTGAAAACTGTGCTTCAAGTTCCATTTCGTTTAGTAGTTGAATCCATACATTCACATAAAATGGATACTTAATTTTAGTATTATGGAACAAAGCACTAAAAGAGAAAAGATATTACGTAAGAATAAAACATGTAATAAACAAAAAGTAATAATAATTACTATTTTATATCGTTCTTGATTATGATATATGGCGGTAGTAATAAGAAAATTAGCTATTTTTTTTCTTACATGTTTTATTATTACATATTTTTTAATAATATAATATATAATGAACAAAAAAAAAGTATTACCACTTTATGTCACCAATAATTACATAATAATCGATTTTTGAACGGTAAATAATAAGAAACTCTATACAAAATTATAGCATTACAGAACAAATGAAAGAGAAAAAAATATTCAATAATAAAACATCTAATAAACAAAAAAATAATAATATTTGCTACTTTATGTCACAAATGATTATGATATATCTCAGAAGTATTTAGATAATTACTTTTGTTTTATTATATTATAAATAAATTACAATTGTATACTATTAAAACTACTTTACTAATTTTTGAAGGTAAATAAGGAACTATATACTAAATTACCGGATTACGGGACAAATCACTAAAAGATAAAATTAATTAATAATAAAACATGTAATATCACTAGTACATAAACAAGTTTTTAGTGATCACCGTGTAATATTTTTTTATTACTATCTCAGCGAATCGAAAACTTAACTATCTAAAAAAAAATTCTAGTGATAATCAGTTTATTTTATTCTCTTAGTAAATTGAAAATTAAAAGACTGGAACAGTTGGAAAAGTAAAGAAGGCACAATATAACGTACAATGAAAATATTAAAACTAAAAAGTTTAAATTGATGTAGGCTTATATGAAGCCGGACAAGTTAAATATTTAGACAACGGCGATTTAAAAGAGGAATGTAAACTCATTTTTAATTCCTAGTTTTAGAGGTAATAAAATTTTATGATTAAGTAATTTTTTTTCTAATTAGCCATGAAAAAATTACATTATTCGGTGAGGTATTCCTCGGCCTTAGAGACAAATAAAAACTTGGAACAGGAGTTTTTTTTTTTTAAATACCCGCCAAATAAGAGAAAGAATATCCAATTTCAGATAAAAAGACGGGCGCCCAAAGGAAGAGGAACCTTTAATTAAAGGAGATTCCGTTTTAATTAATTAAACAAATCATAGCCTGCGTCGTTAAACTTCTAAAAGTACGCTAGTAATTCAACAGATGTTTCTGCAAGAGATTTTAGTATAGTAAAAAAAAGAAGAAAAATACCAAACAATGATACAAAATAAACAACATTTTTATGGATAAAACAACCATCATAAGAGCAAAAATTTTTGATTGTAAGAGAGTAATATAAACAAATAAATAGAGGAATATAGCAGGGCTTACATGATTATTATTATATTTAGATTTAAATATAACAATCCCTAATGTGAAGGTTTAGCCTCGTGAAAAAACATACACCTAACGATTTACAGTGCAGAGATCTTCCAGCAAATATAATCCGTATTTTAAATGATTAATATATTTTCTCAATCTTCGGGATCAATAATTATTCCTAATTTAAGATTGTATATTTTAAAATTTTATCAAAGAATATATAAAATTAAAATATTCTAAATAATATATTAAAATTTCATTTGACAATTACTACACATATTTTATTTAAAATAGCATTAAAATGTACAATTCTTAATATATTATAAGTCTATGTGATTAAATTGAATACATTTGTTATATATATTACTTTTTCTTAACAAAAACACGACTATAATCAATAAAAAAAAAAGTCCATAGATTATTACTTTGTAGTAATCGTACAATTTGTATTTTAATAAGTGGATTGATGTATGTACAACTCTTCGGCACTAACTAATAAGCTATATTTTTAAAAATTAAAACACAATACGATATACATAAGATTTAATCTTTTATTAACTAATAACTTATACCCTCGAATTGTTCACACTATATTCCTCTGACTACTCCTTAAATGTGAGATTTCAACCAACAAAATTTTATATTCTATCTCATAAACAGTTTCCTTCGAAAAAAAAAAATTTAATCCTTGTTACCTCGTTATAAAATTTATAAAAATATTTGAATTTATTCCTTATTTATTGTTTATTAAATTTTTTGAGTATTTGTAGATATAAAACCTGAAACTTCAGCATTTCTCAATCAATAACAAATGCGTTAACTAAATGGTGTTTGCAAAAAATATAACATATTAAAAAAAAAAAATCGCTATTTTTGCAATCATTCCAAAATGGCTAGCCTCCTCTTCCTAACAATCCTCCGAGGCGCCTGAAAAGAAGATGACCATGAGACTTGCTAATGTAAAACATGATTACAGTGCTCCCAACGGGTAGTTTCTCTATACGCCTGTATCACTCCATTTTAACTGAGATAAAATTTACTAAATGTATAATAATGTACAGTTGTAAATAGCAATAAATAAATTTTTAAAAAATCCAAAATTAAATATTTCGAAAAATAATAAAAGGATCATAGATGCATAAATTCATTATTATTATTATATATTTATTTATTGAAATTTGCAACTGTATAAAAATATAACAAGTAAATGATAAATGTTTCAGAATAAATGATAAACTTGGGAAGGGACCACACAATAAGTACTTCTATCGTTGCTTTAAATTAGAAGGTACCGTAGCCATCTTCTTTTCAGACGCCTCGGAGAATTATCAGGGATTTTCATGAATGATAGATGCATGGGAAATAATGGGTTTGCCTGGGTTAGGATTTTGAAATGAAAGGAGGTGTATCTTTCTTGCTAAATCTGCAACGAATGGGATGTCGAGGTCTTTATGGATTAGTTTATTATACTTAGCATCAAGAATTTTATGGAGGATTTTGGATTTGAAGGATTGGATACGGAAGGAATTTGATGGTTTGGTGGAGCCAAAAGCTCAGTTTCATATGTCCAAACTGGTCTGATTATCATGGTATATAAGAATTTTTTGTTTTGAATGGGAAGCTTTGAGTATCTGTCAATTAGTGTATTAGTAATCTGAATCTACGAGGAGTTTCTTGTCGTTTCAGTCTTGTATAGGGATTCCAAGTAAGTCTCTTGTCAAGATGGAGTTTTAAGTAGCGTATCTGTTCCACAGGCTTTAGTGGGATATTAAAAAAAAAATACTGTGGGGTAGGAGTTTAAAGGTAATTTGATAGAATTTGTTAAGATTTATTTCAATTCTCAAGTTGCGACACCATTCTTCAATGGATGTTAAATATGATTGCAGAATTAGTTATTCAGCATTGTTTACAACAGTATACATGTATCATTAGCATATGTTGTTAGGATTGTGTTGATGGTTTGTTGTTAGGGTGGGTAAGGATATCAGTTGCATAATTCCTATATATAATAGGACCCAAAATACTACCTTGTGTAACACCCGCAAACTGAGGAAAGGGAGGTGAGTAGGCTAGGTTATGATTTATTTTAAAGATTCTATCAGAGAGGTAGGAACGGATTAATAGGAGATATGAAGGGAGAATATGTTAAACATTAAGGCTCCATGTGGAATTAAAGCTGCTATTAATTAAAAATTTAAGAAGTAATAAATTTTACGTATCCGTGAACATGCTACAAAATAATTAACACCTTTGAGAGTACTTGAGTGAATAAGTTATTTCGCAATTAATATTTTACGTTTAGCGTATAACTTCAATATTTTATACTTGGCCATGTAAAAAGGTGAGCCCTGTTCCCTCGTTATTAATTGAATTGGTCAGCCGCAAAACTCGTTGAGCGCCATCCAGATTTTTTTTACCGTAAGTGGAAACAACTTCTGCAGAGCTTTTTTTCGAGCTGATTGCTTGAAATTTGGCATTTTAATACAAAAGTTTGTGCTGAATCCAATTTTATCAGTTATTCTATGCATGAATGATGAAGGATTCATTTAGTTTTGACACCTTACTAGTTCATCAAAAAGTTCATAAGGATAAAAATAAATAATAGCTCATAATACTTCAGAAATGTCAACAGGATGTGGTGAAAATGAAAAGAACATTGGCGGAAATTGGAGTTTTGGAGCAAAATCAATTGTACCTTGTACGGCTTTGGTTGAATTTTTAGATGCATTTCTTATCAAGTGGGTCTAACGAGTGATGTAGTTGGCGATAAGATGGAATTTACAGAGTATGAAAGCATCATGAAATTGTCTATGTTTTAAAATTTATTTTCTATGACTGTATTTATGAAAATACTACTAGATTGATTCAAAGAAAAAATGGCCTAAATCACGATTTATAATTTTTTTGGGGCGGGGGGAACAAATGAGTTTTGTGCATTGTAGATTATATTAAGAAGTATACAGGATTACTGAAAATTAAGATATATATGTATATATATACAGACCTCCTTAAACAGCAAATTCGTCGGAAAATTAGATTTTCCATGCTACATAATTTTCAGAAAATTAATTGAAAATAAATTGATCGATTTCTTTAATATAACACATCATCCTCGATTTTCTCGTCGAATTTCTTGTCTTCATGGTGTTTAGGAATGTATTAATATTCGATGCTCATTTTTCCCCCGTAGGTACAACTCTTTTTCTTCTCTGTTGTTGTTTTTAGTAGTGATACAAATATCAGTTAATTTTACATTTGAACATATTTCACTGAATACGTGGAGATGACATGCACAAAATGTATAACCAGAAATGGCCCGGACCTCTTTTTCAATTAATTTAGGCCGAACACACCTGTTGTACAATCTGTCTTGTGGGCTAACGACCGATTAATCAATGCTGCCTGGCGAAAGTACCAACAGATGTAGAACTGATAAACGCTTTCCACGTAATGAGAATCATAAATTTGGAGTCAGGAAGGCACCGTTTGGATGATTAGTATTTTTTTTTTAGATATTGATTTGATCAATATCCAACCTATTGATTATAATCTATAATGAAATGTAATGAAAAGTGATTTTATTCTGGGACATCTAGTCCTCTATAAATAATTACAATGTGCATCGAGTTCGAATGTCTGGCCTAAAATGGTTTAATTACTAATAATAACACAATAAAAATAGTGACATAAAAAATAAAAACAAAAATACTGAAGTTTCAGGTTTGATATTTACAAATACTCAAAACATAAAATAAACAATAAATAAGGAATAAGTTTAAAAAAATATATATTAAACAATGTTTATATTTAATTAACTTTTATATGTACACATTATTTTTTCGTGGATCTTGAGGATAAACCTGGACGTACTCACAGAACTCACAGAAGGTTATGTTACACAATTTTAAATGTTTCAGTCGAAATTGAACTATTTTTTGTATTCAGTATATATACTACATTTCTGTCTGGTATTTCATATTAGAATTAAAACGTCGAAGGGTATTCGAATGTCTGTCAAGCTTCCAAGCGAGATTTGTAATAATACGCTCGAACGCGGCATTATTACCTTGAGTGGAATGGGAGGATGAGGATGAAAGATGGAAGATATTAAATAAGAGACAGGAGTAAGGAGGAAACAGTGATGAACTCGGATAATTTAGAAGAGGAATGACCGGCTCTACCTTCTATTCAGCCTAAGCCCATTATTCTTTTAATTCCCTCTTTTCATTTTATCCCACTAGTTTATTGCATTATTTTCAAGGGGGGGGGGCTACATCTCAAATTCAATTTAAGGATCATTTTGTTTTTTGTTAAAAGAAAAATTCACATTTCTTTTGTTAGGTCTACTTATTGAAAAATTAATTTTATCATATACATCAAGAGGAGATGGACATGAAACGTTCAATTCTTGGTATATTTCTTGTTTTTTCTCAAAATATTTCGTTAAAATTTATAAAATCAACAATGACACAAAATAAATAAAATTCTAACACATTAAACGCATAACACAATATTCATCCACTATGAAAATTACAATATTTAACACTTTTCCTGATATAATCTATTCACCTATCTTATTTAATCTAGCATTAGAATACGTCATTAATAATGTGATGAATACCGAAAAGGGTTTAACTTAGGGTTGTAAAATACCGTTGGTTGGATGTGGTGATGATCTGGTATTATTGGGTGAGGACAAGGAAACTATAGAACTGCGTTAATAAACTTCAGTAAGGAACTAGGTCTTGAAATAAACACGGATAAAAAAAAATACATGGTTAGCAGTAGAAACGCGAGTAACTGCGGTATATAGATATAGGAGGAAATATGTTTGAACTGATAGATTGGTTTAATTATATAGGTTTTACAGTAACTAGAAAAAAACAAACTGATGATGAAATAAAAGCTAGGTCAAAGGCGGGAAATGCTTGTTATTTTTGTTGTTCAATTTCGAAACTGCTTAGCTCGCGCATTCTATTAAAAAGCTTAAAAATTAGAATCTATAAAACTATTACCCTTCCCAATGTTTTTATGGATGCGAGACATGACTCCTTACACTGAGGTATGAACAGCGCCTTAATGTTTTCGAAAATAAAGTACCACGCAACATATTTTGACCTTAAAAAAGATGAATTAACGGGAGAATTTAGAGAGTACACAACGCTGAATTAAAAAAACTAAAATTCAGGTTATAGCATTTCTGCGCGTGTAAGGTTGTAGGACTTAACGAGCGGATCCCTAAAATGTTAATTAACACTGATCCGACGAGTAAACGTCCGAGGGGTAGACCAAAACGAAGATGGGAGGATTACGTTAAAAGTGATTTATTAAAATTTTGTTTGGAGGGGCATCACGGAAGGATGGATGTAGAGAGCGATTGATGGTATCGGCATCGAACCTTCGGGTTCGTTAGGCCTTCATTATTATTATAATTATAACAATATAGAATATATAAAGGTAAATGAAATTAAAAAAAAATAAAATGATAGTTTTATTTGTACGTTTTTTCAATATTCATACATCATATATTCCGACCCAACGATTTGATTTATTCCCCTTGCTATGTATATTTCATAAATCGGTAAGTTAACATAATATAAACCGAACAAACTATACTGTATTGCTTTTTTCTTTTTCTCTCTCCCTCTCCTAATCTGCATTTTTCCTCTCACTCTCTCAACATAATTGAACCTTTAATTAATAATTTATTTAAGTACACCTCATCAAGTCATTATTAAAATTATTAGAGCTCAAATCATAACTTTTCTATTTACATAACTTAAAGTCGGAGAGGAGACAGGGGTTATAAAGCACCCGCAAAAATTAATCCCTATAATTTCCTATTGATATAACTAGGGATGAGTTTTTTATGTTATTTTGTAAATGTTTTTTTCTACAACTTAAGATATGTTTATGCTTCCAGGAAACACTTAATGATACTTTTAATAATCTTAACCCAATTTTATTTCACATAATTTTAAATATTTCACTGTTTCAGGTATTTTTCTCATAAGGACATATTTGTTTTCTAAATGAAATATTTCACAGTTTTTAGGTATTTTCTCATAAATACTTATTTTTCTCATAAATAT
>NW_027104738.1:722607-766949 GCF_000696795.3 Halyomorpha halys
ATGTTAATAAAAATTAATTGATAAATAAAAATTATTATTACTATATTTAGACCACTGAATAACGTTGAAATTAGTTCGAAGTATTTTATTGCTTTCAAGCACCTATTACGTTAAATTAGGCCAACAAAAACCGATTTTGCAACAAAATTGTGGACGTCAAACTTAAAGATGTATCTTATACGCAGATTTCCTTCTTTTGACAAATTCAAAAGTTACATTATTTTCAGGCTTTTATTCACATTTTTCAATTTATTAATATTTCTATGTTTTTATTGTATGAAAAAAACAACACAAATTTATATACATATTTATAAATATATATTATTACATAAAAATCCCATCCCTAAACATAACATAGAATTGAACACGAAGCAGTACCCACAATTCTATTTACAGAAACATCTTATTATGTTAACAGAAGTAGCGTATATAACGTAGATAATAAAAAAACAAAAAGTAGTATTCCTAATTCTATGTTTTCGTTCATATCAGTAAAATTAGATTGATTAAAGAGTTCAAGAAAAAGTAGAAAAAAATATCTTTTTCTATAAACCCAAGTTTACCTAAAAAATTGCACTGTGTGTCTTATAAAAATAATTTCATACACGTCATATTTCATATGTTGGAACAATCTAAGAATCGCATGTTCCTGATAAGGCCTGTGTCACGACATCCGAATATGGATCTGGTCTAATATTACTTGTGGTTCCGGGTTCAGTCTCAGTGCGACAGATAATTTTTTATTGTTTTATGAGCCTGGATCTATTAAGTGGGTGACAAATCCTTCACTGGACTGGAAGAAAAACCTGGCAGTTCGTGGATAATGGACCTGACAGATATTGGTCAAGAAACCGACGTCTTTTAATAATTGATGAAAGTTCCATCATCAATTTCATTTTTAACAATTTACCTGGTCATGACCAATTACGTTTAGTTTCTTTTACTTATTCCTTTATTATTTGTTTTCCTGCTCTTACTTTTCTTGTCTTTTCCATTTCTACGTACCTTTTTGACTGATCTTCCATATTCTAACAGAAAGTAAAAAACCAAATTGGAAGTTAATAAAAAAAATTAACTTATAGTTAATCTTTACAATCCAAAATCATTCGTAAAATCCTCAATGCTCCTTATTTTGGTACTAATAAAACCATCCATAAAGACCTAAATGTTCCTTATGTAACTGATCTAGCCCGAACCCGATATTATTCCTTTCATAATAAACTCCCTAACCACCCAGACCCACTTGCTTCTAACCTTGCTTCCTCTTCCATTCCTGGAAATCCTCCGAGGCGCATGAAAAGAAGATGGCCTCGTGATCTTATATTGTAAACTGTTTTTAGATTTCTACTACTGGGTAGTTTTTCTACATGGTGTATCATATCATTATGTCATTATGATCAAATTTACTTGTATTTTTTATACAGATGTAAATATCAATAAATAAATTTTTAAAAAACAAAAAAAAAACTTATAGTCAAAATGAATAGAATCAAAGTTAAATTGAAAGTAAACAAAACTTTGGGCTTTAGCAAATATCTTCTTAAATCTCTTGCAAGTGTTTCTTAATGAATCACATGAGGTAGAAGAATACTAAGGAAATATGTAGCTGAGGAAAAATATTATTCAAACGAGGACTGGGAAAATATACAGATTTTCTGTTACTTCGGGTTCCATTTGCTTTTGAAAATCCCTTCCATCATGGGGATTTTGGAGGAGAGCAGAACGGTGGCGCTGGAGGCAGTATTGGCTGGAGCCCAGAGAGACACGGGCCAGCCCTGATCCGACCTGAGATATGGTGGACTCCTCCCCTATCGAATACTCCATTTCCTAAAAACCATTAGTCAAGGTCCCCCCGATATCCGCTCTCATTCAATTTATGTTTTAGCGTGGATTCACTGATGGTACTGCATTACCTCACTTTCAGCGGCTGCAGGTTTAGATTCCTGGTAGACATGCTATGAATTATTTTCGGAAAATAAACAATAAAAAAATGTATGAATTTGAAAAATATAGTACTGCCAATGGATAGTTTCTCTACATGGCTGTATCACTCCATTTCGATCTCACATCAAATTTACTTGATGTATTTTTATGTAAATACAGTTGTAAATAGCAATAGTTAGATAATAAAAAAAATAATTTAGAAAAAAGGATTGTATGAACATTATAGGAAAAATATGGTGATAAAGTAATGTTGTGTACAAGAAATTTTGAACAAGATTTCAAAATTGATCATTTGACCGCACGCAGTATTAAATGTATGAGCACTACAATATCTTTGAAAGAAAAGTGATACTTAGTGATATTTAACTTTTTTCTCCAGAATATCCCTTTAAATTTATAATGTTAAGTATAAAAAGTGGTACAGTCCAAGTAAACCCCCTACAAAAAAACCCTTTAGAGTTGCACCCAAAAAATTTCTTGTCTGTATTTTTTTTTAATAACCTGAAAAAGACCGATACGGATCAAGATCACCATTTAAGCTTAATTAATAAAGAAGCAACAATACTATTAGGAAATTATGGTTTGAGAAGACATACAACTGATTACCATAAGCCTGTGCATACCAACCACCATTATTTAGGGAACGACTAAAAAATAAAAGTCAAAAAGACTAAACAACGAATAGTGTTTCGATTTTTAAGGAGTAATTTATTTTATATGTATGTTTTGATTTTTTAATAATAATAAATGGAATATAGTTCGGGTGCAGTAAAAAAAGAAAAACTCAAATAATAACTATTTTAATTGAGCCAACGTTTCGCCCCACGTAGCAGGGTTTCGTAAGGGCTAAAAAAGATACAAACACTCAACATAAGTAAAAAATTAAATGGAAAATTACAAGGGTATACAATGAAAACGTCAACATTAAATACGAAAATGAAAAGTTATAAACAAGAAATGAAAACGGAAATAGTACCAGATAAAAAGAGGAAATATAAAAAAAAAGTACAAACTAAGGGATGAAAAAAGAGGGATAAGAATAAAATAAAGAATAAAGGAAAAAAATGAAAGAGACATAAAACGTACCTATTTGACAAAAAGTCAAAGTCAGAGTAAACCGTTTGTAATGGGAGGAGTGCGGATTGGCAGTTAAGTACGTTACATTTAAAAATAATTTTTAAGTAAAAGGTATAGAAAATTAAAGAAAATATTAAAATTATGTAAACAATAATATGCTTAAGAAGGGGACGAAATTACATATTAAAAAAAATAAATAAATGTACACCGGTAGAAAACACAGAAGAAATAAAGTTAAAAGAATGGATGGAATAAATATAAATGATAAAGAAAGGCAATGCACCAAATGAATAGGGATACAGAGGTATGTAATTTATATAATAGAAAAATTAATAATAAATCAATTAATGTAAGTATACTTAAGCTGGTAACATATGAATATAACTTAAAAATAAGATACATAAATCGAAAAGAAAAAGGAAGGATAGTAACTATAAAATATACTTAAATTAAGTAAGGGGTGAGAATTTAGAAAATAAAACCAAAATAAAAGACGTGAGAGAAAAATGGCCTTCTAAAATGCAGAAGGTAGAGAAAAGAAGCATTATGAGAGTTTTATACGTTTCAAAATGTATCGGTATGTCTGGAAGATGCAGTCTTGATTGACGGGATTCTCCGTTAAATTTAAATTTAATTTGATAATAAATTTGATTTTTGTTTTGATTAGTTGTATATATCAATTATATTTATTTTGTTTTGCACATTCTTTATTAATTTATTTTACATTTCCGTTCCGACCAGTCAGGTATTTATTATGATGATCATTACTTTCAACATAACAGCCTTACATTATCCACTAAAAAAAATTAGCAGCCCGATTCTAATATAATGCAGTGAAATTAATGTCATTTAATAATATTGTTTTTATTACTAAATTTCATTATACTTCTCTCGAACTAAATTTTAATGTGAGGCTATGAAATTGGAAATTAGGATTAACCTAGACAGTCAGGTTGAACAGAAACATTTAAGATTAAAAGTAAATTGATAAAGAATGATTGAGACTAAATAAATATAATTTGTTATATATAAAAAGAGTTATTTCGAGTTCTTAATAATTCTTGATAACCTACAATCCTGGAAATGTTACTTTTGAGTAACCGATTATTTTTAACGATTATTAATAAATTTAAAAAAATATATACAGTCTCAGTTTTTTCCGATTCAAAGCTCTCTATAGTTTTTTTGTTTTTCAGCCCCAATATTTTTGTATATCCTTTATTTTTTTCTTGAACATGCACTCCGTTTATGTAACTACATCATGCAACTTTCATAGAGAAAAATGTTGTGCGAGTTCCATTAATTAAGACCCATAAAGAAGGGACTTAAAAAAGCTAGGGGACTTGGTACCCCTACTTTGATGGTAGCTGTATCAGGATTAACAGTGGGGACAGTAGGTTGTTCTTATTGATTAGTGTAGCCATACAGTTACCTGGTTTGGGCAATATAGTACTATTTAACCATTCTTAATCCCTTATACCATCCTCCTGAAAAAGCAACCTATTTTTTTTTGTATAAAAAATAAAATATAAAATAAAAAATATATATTAATTAGCATATTGACCCTTCAAATATTCCTTATAAAGTATATTTCTTAATATTCACTACTGATATGAAATCAGTTTATATATTCTAGTATAGATATGATGAGCTGATGAGAGGTCAGTCAGTATGCATAGGCAAACATCACCTTCGCTGTGGATTGCCTTATATTTTATTTAAAAAGTATGATCCATGAAATTAAAGTATTTATTAATAATCTTAACACTTTCTTGAGACTGGTTAAATAAAATTTTATCCATATTAATTATACAGTGAATTTTAAAACAGACACAAGAAATCTGAAACAATACTATGCAGAGATTTTAATTAAAATAAATTTATAAAAAATATGGGATAAAATTAATGTTGATAGTTA
The DNA here is from genome assembly GCF_000696795.3 of Halyomorpha halys. Taxonomy (NCBI): domain Eukaryota; kingdom Metazoa; phylum Arthropoda; class Insecta; order Hemiptera; family Pentatomidae; genus Halyomorpha; species Halyomorpha halys. Next base: position 727,547 of record NW_027104738.1, read on the forward strand.
TAATTGACCTTGATAGGAATTTTAATAATAAAATAAAAAGGAAATTTGACCAAAATATAGTTGTAATATGCAGTCCTGAGCATAGGGAAGGTTACAAATACTGTTATAAATAATTTTAATTCTTAATTTAAAATGAAAAAGTATCTACCATTACCTAATTAGACATAATCTAAGAATTGCTTATAAACAAAATTATATGTTTCCCTTATATTTTAATGTCTCATAGGGTAATTTGTGAACTGATATAAATGATCTGGACAGAATAGCCTGTATGAAGTAGTTTTTTAAATGATTTGGTTCAAAAATTGTATTAAGGTATGATAATTTATAAATAATATGGTTATTTATATGGACTTTTTGAAGATAATATGTGTAATAAAAGCTGTTTGTGATAGATTCTCCTTGAGGGAGGCCGAATTGGCCGAAACGTCGGACTTATAAACGAATAAAAATGTTTTGAGAGTAAAATGGATACAATGTTATTTATTTATTTTTTTATTCAGCAAAGTATAACAACTTTAATCCGACCAACTAGCATCTATCGGTCGGTGCCAAAATAGCATACAAACATCGAAATAAATGTGTATGATTATATATTTAGATTATTACAATAAAGTAAAAAAATCAAATTAATTTAATACCACTTTATAGGCGTAATGTAAAAAAATATATATCAAATTAATTTTTTTTTAATAATAAATAACTCTTTTATTTTATTTTTTAAAAAAAAACACCAACAAAAATACTACCAAAGGTTCAGGAAGTGCACATTATTTTTCAAAAAAAGATATAAAATTTGAGAACCTAGAATTTCAAGACGCAGCAAAGAAAACAAAATATTTTAATTAATATACGGTATATGAATTAATTTAAGATGGGCTGAAAATATTTCACCGCAAATTTATTAATCATTTAACTACGTTTCGGCCTAATAAGCCAACTTCAGCTACAGAATCTGCAAGAACTCACATTATTCTACTACAATACACAACCAAAAAATAAATAAAAGATAAAAGAGTAATTAATTAACATTTTTAGTGGTATAAGACTATCTCGAAATCGCACATAATCTCATTTATATGCTTGTATCTTAAAATTACCATCTATTAACCTGCTATTACTTAAACATCTACTAAATAAATATTATTTAAAATTTAAAAATATTTATTTTTAAAATATAATTTACTACGCTCCCTCTCTCCCCTCCCCTCCAACCTTACCTGCGTCAATTATTACCAAAGTAATTAAATACCATAATAGTTAAATTTGCAGTGATTACGGTGATCAGCTCTATAGATACCAGTCGTAAAAAAGTATTCACAATCCAAATTTCTTTATTCAAAAGGGTATTCAATTCTATTCAACACTGAATAGATCCTGTACAAACCTAAACCCTTTGGAAAACATCTCAAGGACCATTCAGCCAGAGTATCCATGATCCTTATTTAATTTTTTATAAACCAATTAGGATTCTTTTAAGCTCCTTTTTACAAAGGGTATGAAACCTTTGAGTTTTTCAAAGACCGGCAAATTGTAAGATGACTATCAACAATTTTTAAAAGTATTATAAAAAAAAAGACTTATATAAGATTCTAAAGTACCTGGGTGTAAAGAAAAAAAAATCATAAATCAGTAATCCGTTTTCGTTAAAAAATAAGGAGCATGTTACAACACTTTTAAAGCTATAAAAATAAAATAAAAAACCAGTTCTGAGAAACCAAATATTTTTGAGAAAACGTTTAAAATAGGATCGTTAAAAAAAAAAAAAAAAAAAAAAAAAATAGTATTTATTTAATATGAGTTCAATGGTAGCCGAAAAAACACTACAAAATATTTATTTTAAAGTATAACTGAAGCGTTCACGTGAAAAAATATGTAAGTGCCAGATGTTACTGAAACTACTGTATGAATGAAAAAAATCCCTTTAATAAAAGGGAGAAGACTCAGCATATATGATGCATTTCATGAATAATATAAGTATGATGTACTAATTTATTTTAATGAAGGGTACGAAAAAAAAGAGTGAAAAAATTTATTATCTGAAATTTTGGTACTTAGCTGTTTTTTCAACAATAGGGCTCCAATTAATCCTAAGAATGGCAGAAACTGATCTTTAGTGACGACATATGACTAAAATTTTAAAAGTCGTTGAATAAAATGAGAAATAATTAATTCTTATAAAATCCTCGTTCACGAACGGGGACAACAATCTTTAACATGCAGATTTCACCGTTTTTGGATGATATGAGGAAGTAGTATATTGGAAGGGGTAGGCTGCCAGGAAAAGTGAAGCCAACGAAGGTAATGAGCCCATAAACCCCAAAGAGACAGGGGAATAGAAGCATATCGCATAATTCCTTCTGTTTCAGTTAAGATTACGAGGCACCCCTATTAATGACGTCATGTCCAACCCCCACTTTTCAACATTACTTTTTCTCCGAAGGAGAGTAGGATAGGCCACCCCCTTGTTTCTTCATGATTTCATATACTGACTATTTTTCATGATAATGAGGAAGAAGTAACGTACTAATATTCAGAAAAATACTCCCACGCTTTAGAAATTATTTCAAAATCATAAATATAGATTATAAAAGAATTTATCGAAAATAGATAATAGTCCGAAACCTGGGACATAATAGTACATAAGGATTAATTTCACTTAGAAATAAATATTTTAGAGATATCTAATTAGTTAATTGTTTATTTAATACCACCAAACCATATATCTCATTGGATTATTGATAAATAATAGTTTTAAGATTGTTATATTTTAACTGTGGTAGTCTTGAAGACCACAGAAGAAAAGATATGATTACATCTTTCCTTAATTTTTTAGGATAACAAGATTCATCATATGATTAAAGAACTTTATTCAACTAATAGAAAATCTTAAGCGATTTCGAGCTATTTAAGCCAGTTTTTTTTTTTTTTTTTATCTTTATACTATCGTGTCCACCAAAAAAATAAAAATCAAATTAACTCTATTTTTCTCATGTATTCTGCAATTGAAAGTAGTACAGGCGAGATTAAAATTAACAGCACCACTTCATGACAGTGCATATATTTTTTTAAAATAAATAACTAATAATAAATAACATAACTTATATAATGTATGATTTTATAAATCTTCTGACCTTAATAAAAATTCAGACATCAGATATTAAACATGTGAGGACAGAAAACCGATCCTTGGTTGTCTGATAAACTCACACATGAGCTTTATGCCTCGGGGTAACTTTGTTTAAAACTTTCACGGACAAAAGCGGTTTCTGAAACTTAAACATCCTGAGGCTAAGCATTCCCATTACCACGCTTAAGTAATCAAGACGAATAAGACATAAAACAAATATCAATATAAGCACTATTAGCATGTTTTAGTAACATAATTATTTATGTTAAATATAATTTATTTAAATCTTATAATTAGAGACTGGATTTTGGTGCATCTTTTGTTCCCTGGGTTTAAATTCATCAAAACCTTGATAGAAATCGAATCATGTAGAAAATATTCAAATAACACTAATTCCATATTACACATTTTTTTATTTTTACAAAATTTTGAGTTTATTCTGTACAAAATAGCACACTTTGTTCTTTTTGGACTAAATTTTAATTATTATTTTTGCATAAAATTGAATGCTTGAACTAAATTTCCAATATTATATGCATATAGGTTATGTATTATTAGTGTTAAGATTATTAGTTGACCATCATATATGGTATACAATATATGATCAACAATAATCTTCAAATAAAATTCAGATAGGTTTAGTTTAAGAAATTTAAAATTTAGTTTTCCAGTCTTCATTATAGGAATTAAAAATTAAGTCGTTACTATTTAATTATAGTAATGACACTTTTTATAATAAATCATTTTAAATAAAATAGTAAAAAGACAGATGTTTATGTAAACAAAACTAATTTATATTCCTTTCTAACCAAGATGATGGGAATATCGGTAAAAAGCAAAGTAAAAAATAGCTGAAAAATTATTTATGACTATATTTCTACCTATCTTGACCACCTCCCCGATAATGATCACAATTTAAAAAAACAAATCGAAATTCGACTAGCGATTTTCAGAATCTAATCATTTTTTTAAAACACATAATTTACGGTTAAAAACTTAATTTTATTATACTGAGGGTCAAATCGTGAATTCCTAAAACAAGATTTCGGTTTGCTTCTATTTCCAAAAGCAGATCGCGGAAATTACTAGGTCACAGTACAACTCATTAACAAACGAATCATTAACTATTTGACTAAATATTGATTAAAAATTTCATGGCATAAATTGTTTTTGATTTTTTCAAGAATTACAGGCAACTTTATTTAGGGTGTTTTTTTAAGCCCGATAGAACTTGAAATTGTAAAAAATAACACAAAAAATTAAATTGTAATCAAAATTTTTTTTTTATTCGAAAGATCAATACGTGACATTAACATTTGAAAATGATTTCGGGCATATGGGCACCGCGGCTGTTCTTGACGAAGCGCATTCAGGACGTCCAATTTTGGGCCACTTTTTCGAGCACTGCTGGCCGTATGTCACGAATAACACGAACAATGCTGGCCTCCAAGGCGTCAATTGTTGCTGGTTTATCAGCATAAACCAGTGACTTCACGTAGCCCCACAGGAAATAATCGAGAGGTGTCAAATCGCACGACCATATGCGGCAATTTTGCTTATTAACAAACCCGTTAAGCCAAAAATGCGCCTCATCGCTGAACACAATTTTACAGAATGCGCTTCGTCAAGAACAGCCGCGGTGCCCATATGCCCGAAATCATTTTCAAATGTTAATGTCACGTATTGATCTTTCGAATAAAAAAAAAATTTTGATTACAATTTAATTTTTTGTGTTATTTTTTACAATTTCAAGTTCTATCGGGCTTAAAAAAACACCCTATATTAGAAAAATTCAAAGTCCTTAAAATGTGCTAATTTATGCAGTAACCCTAAAACGTTCAATTTCATGCAATATAAAACTATTATTACTATAACTCCCTTGCTTTTTTTAAATCATGAATTTCTATTGATACTTGGCTGAATTTGAAGCTAAGGAACAAAAGATACATTTCCACGCAAATCTGGTCTTGAAGCATAACAAAAGGGAACCTAACACATAAAGCAAAGATACTTGTTATGCAATGAGCATTCTCAAATAACAACAATCTTAATTAACATAATATAAGCATGAGAGGTATTGAGTTTTTTTTTTGTGTTAGCGGATCCTTCATTTGGTTCCTCTTAATAAGAACAGCGAAAAGAGCTCCTGGATTTGGAGGGAATTGAGGAATTGAGAGAATGTGTTAAGAGAGACCAAGCAGTTAATCAACAAATACTCTCCAAGAATCAGGTGACCAGCTAAGCCTACAAAGAAATGAACTCCGATTGATTACTGGTGTACTTACAGTCCCAAAAGTCATTTAAAGGTTTGTGAATTAGGTGACCGGAGTTAGCCATACTCCACACTCTATTAGCAAAATATTTTTTTCCTTTGAATGTGTGAAAGACTGCTAATTTCGTAATTTCAATTTTTATTATAAATACTATGGTTTATTTATAAGAATATAGATAATTAAAGATAAATAAAAATTGTTTAATCAATGCTAAGAAGTCAAGAGGATTTTGTGGTTTGGTTCGACTCAATTTTGTTTTGACTGTTAATTATGCTGTTGTAAATATTATATATAAAAGTACAAATGTGACTTAGTGATTATTTTAATTTTATTATTATTATTACTATAAATACTTTTTTTTCATTTTTTTTTCTTTTTTTTTTCCCGAATCCTCTAAAAACAGAAATAAAATGTGAATTAGTAGTCCATTACTGTGTAAGAAAGAAAAAGTAATTTGTATTGTGTCTTACCTTTTACTACCTTTGGTATTTTAAGGTTACCTGTTATATTTAATTTTACATATGAGCTATCCATTCAGGAGCTATTTTGAGTCCGGAGGTGAGGTTCATTTCATGTACATAGTTTGATTTGTATTCTTTTCTTTATATATATTTAGCGAGAGAGAGTTTATTTATTTTTATGTAATTTGTTTTTCATTTACTTATTTTTTTTTATTCTTATTTTATTTTATGTTATTTTTTGTCTATTTATTTTATTATTATTTAATCATAATAATGTATAAATAATAATTTATTTTAGCATGAATGTGATCAGTTATCACTATTACCTGTAGCCCAACAATGGCAGATTGTAATATTTATTAATAAATAAAGTTTTGAAATTAAAAAAAAAAAAAAATCTTATGCCGTAACATTGCATTAAAAATTTTGTAACCGAGAAACAAGCTATTTCCTCAACAATTAACATCAAAAGTCAGAGACAAGAAATTTGTATGAAAAATATTATCTCCCACATAATATAATAATAATCATATTATACAATCATGGTATTAAAAAAGATAAAAACTCTCCTGCTACAATCCATGAAGGGTAAGGGAGTACTGTTGCCATACCAACGTTTGGAAAGAAACATGCTCAACCGTCAGATTTTTACTCAATTAATGGTACCCATTTTTTGATGCTGGGTGGACTCCCGAACTCACAGGGCTGACTCAACGCTGCGATGAAACAGAAAATAATTTATGTTAAAGCCGGATTCGAACAAGAGTCCTTAGAGTTAGTAGCACAGCACCTTACCACAGAGCTACCCACTCCTATAATCATGATATAAATAGAAATTAAACTTGTCATTTCCTAACGCTATTGAAACATTATGAACATTATGTGCAATTTTGTTTCATTGCAATATTCCCTTTATGTCGCGCAGGGTTTTGCAGTTACTTTTTATTACTAGACCCTAAGATAAATAAGAATAGGTGGCAGTAGAAGGTGGGAAATATGCTGGAATGACAGTGGGGAAACATATGGTCAATAAAAGTTTCAATGCCTGTAACTAGCAGTCAGTATACTACTCCGAGATATTCATCCCGTGCTTTATAGCCACACTCGTGTAAGTCCCTTTTATAAATTGGCCAATTTTTCTTCACTGGACTTTTAAGTTCCATACTTTTTTTTTTTTTTTATTTAACCCAAAACTTCTTAAGTATCTGTGGTTAATTATTAATTGTGTTCTTTTAATTAACTATTAGAACCGGTATTACTAGCTTTGAGTATTTATATAGAATAAATGAAAACGATTAAATATTTAATAACATATTGAGTTTAGTTAAAATTAATCTGAATTAATTTTTTTTTTAATAATTTATTTATTGTTATTTACAACTGTATAAAAGTATATACAAGTAAATTTGCTGTAGGTGATATAGTGACATGATACAAACATGTGGAGAATCTAACCATTGATAGAACTTCAATAACATTTCTAGAGGAGAAGATCTCGAGACCATCTTCTTTTCAGACGCCTAGGCATTAGGCAATGAAGGAGAAGCCAGGTTAGAAACAAGTGAATTTGGGTGGTTGAAAAGTCTATCGTGGAAGGAAAGGTATCTGGTTCTGGCAAAATCAGCAACATATGGGACATTGAGGTCCTGATGAATGACGGATGAATGGAGCATTAAGGATTTTCGACTGTAAGAATTGGATTCGGAAGGAATTTGATGGTTTAGTGGAGCCCCAAAGCTCAGTTTCATATATCCAAATTGGTCTGATTATCATGGTATATAAGAATTTTTTGTTTTGAATGGGAAGCTTTGAGTGTTTGTCAATTAGTGTTGTAGTAATCTGAATCTATCAGCAGTTTCTTGTCGTTTCAGTCTTGTATGGGGATTCCAAATAAGTCTCTTGTCAAGATGGAGTTCTAAGTAGCGTATCTGTTCCACAGGCTTTAGTGGGATATTAAAAAAAAAAATACTGTGAGCTCCTGATAGATGACTTGATTTGTGACAAAGTAAGGAGCATTAAGGATTTTGGGCTGTAAGGATTGGATTCTGGAGGAATTTGATGGTTTAGTAGAGCTCCAAAGTTCAACTCCGTATGTCCAGATAGGCCTTATAATAGTCGTGTAGATCAGTCTTTTGTAATGAATTGGGAGTTAAGACCGTATGTCTAGTAAATGTTGTAATAGTTGGAATCGACGAGCAGTTTCCTGTCTTTTCAGTCTTGTATGTGGATTCCGTGTCAGTCGTTTCTCGAGATGTAGTTCTAAGTAACGGATCTGTTCGACGAATTAAATTTAAATTAGTTAAAGATGAGAAGATGGTTGAACGTGGTTAATATATATGAAGAGGAAAGGCTTGGGAGTGCGGTCAGAGAATAACACCAATAAGTTGCAAATAGTGCCAACGTTTCGGTCAGAATTTCTAGCTTTCATCAGGGCTTAGAACAAAGAACAAAATAACAACCAATGAATAAAAAAAAAAATTAAAATATAAAATATAAACAGAATGATTAAAGAAATAATTGTATAGAATGAGAATTAGTAAAAATAAATTGATGAAAGAAGTGGAAAATAAAATAATTTCATCAATTTATTTTTACTAATTCTCATTCTATACAATTATTTCTTTTAATCATTCTGTATATATTTTCTCTTTTAATTTTTTTATTCGCATTAATTGGTTTTTATCTTGTACTTTGTTCTTAGCCCTAACGAAGGCTAGAAATTCTGCCCGAAATACGTTGCCTCTATTAAATAAATTTTTACAACATATTGGTGTTATTTTGTGACCGAATCGCCAACAATATTCTCTTCATTTAAATTAGTTAAATATAAAAACAAAAAAAATCCAGTAAAAACTTCATTGAATAACTCAAGACACTAGTGGTAGCAAGACTTACCACATACAGTGGTAACCAATGGGTAACCAAATTTCTTCTATAGGTAATACCGCTATCTGGTTGTTTTTTGAAATCATATAGTAACAATTGGCTTTATAAATGCCATTATATTAATAATAAATAAATAGTTTAAATATTTATTTCACAAAGAGTGGCAAAATCATTTAACATGTATTAGGATCCTTTTCTATGGATAGTATATCTTCGGTTACTAAAGGGTAAGATTGACGGTTTAGGATACCTTTGTTACTGACATGTACAAAAGGCCTTCCTAGTGTGATAGTTTTGTCTTATATAAAGGCTGAAAAAGTTTATCAGTGTGATAGTGAAATAAGAGTCTCATTGAATACTCCTATTAAGCTACTAAGCCAAGCAACAAAGACTTCTCCTACAAAGCTATATCAACGTCATAGTTGAAAATGAGTCTCATACAATACTCCTACTTAACTATCACATTACATTTAACTATCTCATATTCTAGCAAAAGAGTTGATAGAAAAGAAAGTTTCCTGGTACCAGAAGTGGAAGGAATGTTAATCTTGATACTTTGCACTACAAATGTTCCAATTTGCGCTGAAGATTGACCGCAGTTAAGACAACGTAAAGGAATCTGAGAAACAAAGTAATCTTGAAAAATGTCTCTCGATCTAGTTTTGCCTTGCATACAAGCTTATGTTTGGTTGAAACAGAAACGCCATATTTAAATGATAATTTTTATCTGATATTGATGCGGTCGATCTTCTGGAGTAGAGCGGAATTACTCAGTTTAAATATAAAAGCATGGATGAACGATATCATAGATAACTGCTGGTATATATCTCCGAAGAAAAAAAAGATATCACTCGATTCTTGAGAACCTGTCACAAGCATAGTGAAATTATAATAAAATATTTTGGCCAGCGAACCTGCTCTGCAGAACAATAATTCAGTTTATTATAACGCACTAATTGGAGAGCTCTTAGGAGCAATGTACTACGGACTACACTGGAAAGATCTCAGCTGGTTAACACGTAAGGGATCAATGTTATACCACCCTTTGTAACAAGTTTTATATTGCTTTGTTTCTTTTAACATAAATACTATATTGTTGTTTTAAACTATTGACTTGTTGAAAGAATTGTTTTCTGAAAGCTTTTTTAAAAATACCTTTTTTTAAAAGGTTTTTATTTATTTGTTTTAGATTCTAGAAGAGGAGTCGAAGGACACTTCTAAGGACTTAATATAATTGTTATACATGTTATGTTTCCGTCCCTATACCATCCACCATCATACACCACACAGCGGTGGTAACATTTTAAGATACGAATACCAATTTCAAGTAGTATCTAAACAAGTAGATCATGTTTTCTCATAACGTGAGCATTACCTACCACTGCCCTACAAAGAATTCACTTTAGATCGAACATCCCAGTTCCTGATTTTATTTTTAAATTGGTTGAGTTATATCTCAATTGAACCAAAGAGAAAAATACCTCCCCCCTTTTTTTTATGAACAATACTTAATTTTAAAAGTCCTGTTTCGGAAATGACATTTCAAGTTCTAATTCCTCTCGGGAAAATGAAACAAAGGAATGGTTATTTTCCTTCCTAACCCATTTATAGAAGATACGGAGCTAAAAGACGGTTCAGTTGTCAGAATATTCGGGCTGGATGATTCTCCTCAAAGTCAATACGGGGCTGAAACTTCATTTTGTGGCTGAATTAGAGTAATCTAATGATCTGAGCGCCTCCTTCACAGAGCTCTGCTGTTAAGGACTTGTTTTCAGGAACCACTTTCATTTTCTTCCTTAGAAAGTTAACTGTTTCAGATCGTAGTAGGATTTTTTTATTTTTCCATGATTATTTAATAATTTGTTTTGTCGCAACGCAACGACAATACTCATAGATAAAATATAATTATGGTTTACTTAGAAAATATAAAGTAAAAATATTCTTTAAAAACTTTTTAATACATGATCAAATACACAATTGATCAACAAAAATTTATGTAACAATACTATTTTTAAGTATTTTAATAATGCGTTACATTTTGCAGACGGTGGACTGGATAAAGGAGAGAAGTCCAAAACTTTGTTGCGAATATGTTTCTAAAGAAGTTGAAATGCATGAAGGGTCATTCTTGAAATATAATAATTCATATATGTTCATCTTGTCTATTCTTTTGTTTGTATATATTTTAAGAGAATTTTTTTTATTTTTATTTTTTTTTTTTTAATTCATTTTAGTATGTATGAGATCACTCATCAATATTACCTATTGCCCACAACTGTGTGGCAGATTGTAAAATCTATCAAATAATTCATAAAACAATAAATACAAACTCATAATAATAATAATAACATCTTAGCAAACCCGAAGGTTCGATGCCGATACCACCAGTTGTTCCCTACATACATTCATCCAGTGACGCCCCTTCAACCTCGAATCAACTAAATCATTCTTGACGCAATCCTCCTATCTTCATATCGGTCTACCCCTCGGACATATACCCGTCGGTTCAGTTTTTATTAACATTTTAGAAATCAGTTCGTTACTGATTCCCTCAACCTTATACGTCAATCTTATTCGCCGTAAAGCCTTAAATAAGAGGCCTTTTTTTTATAAATTCATTATAAGGGAACTTAAATTAAAAAATACAATGTATAGAAGTTTGGTGAAGAATTTATTGATCGCCCACGTTGTATGTATTTATCAGCGCTTCAATAAAAATAAAAATAGAAGGTAAAGCCAATGCAAGAGTTAAAAGAGTGACATTAAATAAAACATATGTAAAAGTAGAGATATAAAAAGACATATATAAACAAACTATCAAAAACCGACATAAAATAGTAAGGATGTTAATGATAAATACAAAAAATAAATTAAATATAGAACTTATATATTTAAATTGTTTAAAAAACATTTCAGGGATAATGATATATTTGTACGAGGTAATCACGAAATTATCGACTCATATTAAAAAAAAAATTGTTAATTTTTTTTTTATATATTTGAAATGAAATGAAAAATCGATTTTTATTCTGGGACACTTAGTTCGCTAGGAACATCAATTTCAACAGCATTTGTCTGACTAAATTAACTGATTTTTAACATAATTATTTAAAACTATTATAATAATTATATAATATAAAATATAGGGCCGCCCCTAGCTTAAGGTTGCTAGGTTAAGACAGTCTTACCAATTTGATGTCTATTAGCGGTGCCGTTTCGGATCCGGCCTGAGGCATTGACTTTTTTCATTGAGTGGCGGTCCCACAAAATAAAAAAACTTTGACCCCAACCATGGTTACGTAGTAAAAGGACTCCTAATGGGAGTCTTGACCGAAATAAAATATATATATAAAATATAAACAAAAGATAGACATTTATAAAAGCTTAATGGTTTGTTATTCCCATGCTCACAGAAGATTGATAATCGTGAAGATGGATATAGAATTGGTGTTTGAATGATGTTACGGAGGTTGATAGATTTATTTATTGATAGATATTACAATCTGCCACATAGTTGTGGGCAATAGGTAATAGTGATGAATGATCTCATACATACTAAAATAAAAAATAAAAAATAATAAAAAAAAAATCTCTTAAAATATATACAAACAAAAGAATAGACAAGATGAACATAATCAAACTATCTGAATGAAAAATAAATAAATAAAATAACATAATATATACAATATTTACACAATCGGCCTGAGGATCCCTGAGCCCACTCTATCCCCCACGTGTGGAGCAGAGCTCAAGAGATTATGTTACGGAGGAAGTAAGGAGTTAAAAATTGAGATAGCTCGCACAGCTATAGATTTCAAAGGAGGCAGTTCTAGGAGTTAGGTAATACAAAGCGGTAGGTTGCGATCTAGTATTTTACAGGTGAATGGATAAACGTAGGTTGACTAAGTCAATGATATAGGAAAGCGTATTATGATGCTTGACCATATGTAAGCGACTATGAGGGGGGAATATCTTGAAAGGCTTCTTAAGAAAACTTAACCTACCTCTGATGTCCGTTCTAATAAAAACACATTTTTGGGTTGTTAGAAAGCCATCAGGATGTTTCTGCTAAAGTGAGCTAAAAACGTTCAAGTATACCTCGAACACGGTTCTTTACCATACAGTTGGGAAAAGAAGGTGGGAAGACACTGTATAAGTAAATCACGCCAAAAGAAACAGTAAATATTGTACAATTAAGGTTCAATTAGCAACTCGTATGTGATCTAGGAAAAATGTAAGATATATGGATTAGCCGATCATTGCCGTCGACAGTAGAAATCCAACCATTTTTAACGAATTTCAGAAAAGAAGTCTTCTTCTGGTATGGTATTTCGGAGTATCTTCTTTAGAGGCTGTTCCAAAGAACAGTCCAAGTTATAATCACCTTGTCCTGGAATGCAGATGGATATTAAAAAACTTTAAGAGCAGAATTTTCTTCTAGCGAGTTCCCGTCCATTGCAATCTTTAGTGGAATGAGGATGATTTTTCTTTTCAAGAAAGGAAACTTGGATGTTTCTAGAATGAGTAATACTTTTTAATCCGAGGAAATTAACCGGTTTAAATTTAAATGAGGCTTTAGAAACTCAAGTTCTCTAGAAACTATTTCTAGAAAGTTCTTAATTCTCTCAAACGCCATTGAACAACTAACCAATCAACCCTTTATATGGATACATGATACAAGAAAAGGGCAAAAAAAAAAAAGATTAGAAACATCAGATATCATATCAAGAGGTCTAAAAAATAATCATGACTTCATCAAAAATCATCATCACTTCAAGAGAGTTCAACGCATTCTTATAAATATATAATGAAGTCTTTGCAATTATGAGATCTCATCTATCTTTTCTTTCTCTCATTTTATAATGCCTGAATTAACAAAAGAATTACTGGTCAATTATTTACTGGTATTTGAAAGATGCCTTTAAAATCAGAAATCTTTCAATAAAATCCTAACCATAAATGAGGGATATGTAGCAATACAGGTAGCTAGTAACACCTGATTCCAAGCAAAGCAAAATCTTTCTTTCCCACTATACCAAAATTGAGTAGCTAAGGACTTGAATTTTAACGTTCTCTGCAAGATGCACCTTCATTTGACTTAACAGTACAAAAAGGATGTAGCCTCTAGTCTAGGAGTACATCTGGACAGCCGAGATGTGCTCAATGAAGTCTTAGATAATTGGAAACTTAGGATCTTCATCAACAGTAGACGCTCTGTACAATGGCGTGACGGGTACCAAGCTTCAGGATAACTATAGTTTTTCCTTCATAACATTGTATCCTCACACAAGACTGAAAAAAAGACAGGAAACTGCTCGTCGATTCCGACTGTTGCAGCACTTACTAGACTAACGGCCTTAACTTCAAACACATTACAAAAGACTGATCTACATGACTGTAATAAGGCCAATCTAGTCATATGGAGTTGAGCTTTGGGGGTCTACTAAACCTTCGAATTCCTCTCGTATTCAATCCTAAATCCTTCAAAAAACCCCAAAGCTCCTTATTTGGTTAATAAATTACAAATATCCAATTATGTTACCGATCTAGCCCGAACCAGATATCAATCCTTCTATTATAAACTCCAAAGACACTAGTACCACTTCTAACCTTCATTCCTCATCCATTCCTGAAAATCCTCCGAGGCGTCTGAAAAAAATACGGCCTCGAGAAATTTTAATGTAGAAATGTTATTAGACTGCAACTAATAGTAAGTTCCTATCCATGTCTGTATCATTCCATTGTAATCTAATATCACATTCACTAGAAGTGTTTTATCGAAATACAGTTGTAAATTCAACAAATTAATAAAAGAAAATTGTCCAGCATCATAATGTTTTTTTATTAATACTAAAAGAATTTTTAAGAATTTAGTCTAATAAGTGTTTGATTGTTTCTAAAATTCTATGTGCGATTTTGAGTGTTGCAATAAGAAAAGTAACTTAAATTTCTTAAATTTCCTCCTGAGAAGGAAAGAACGAGTTACAGATGCTCTTGTGTGATTTCTCAATGCTAATATATTTATATTAAAAAAGGAAAAAATTGCCTCAAAACATATATTAAATTCCATAAAATCACCTTAACCCTTCGTCGTAAACCTACTGACCCCCTACAGTTTCATTTAATGGTGTTACCCTGTCGAACAGATCCGCAACCTAAGACTACATTTGGACAAACGATTAACCTGGAATCCTCAAACAAGACCGTAAAGATAGGAAACTCCATTGTTTGAGCTTTGGGGCTTCACTAAACCCTCGACTTCCTCTCGTATTCAATCTTTACAATCCAAAATCCTTCGTAAAATCCTCAATGCTCATTACTTTGTCACAAATAAAATTATACATAAAGACCTTAATGTTCCCTATGTAACCTATCTAGCCCGAACCAGATATCACTCCTTCCATAATAAACTCCCTAACCACTCAAACCCCCTAGTTTCTAACCTTGCATCCTCTTCCATTTCTGACAATCCTCCGAGGCGCCTGAAAAGAAGATGGCCACGAGACCAGCTATTGTAAAATCTCATTAGAGTGCTACCAATGGTGGGTAATTTCTCTACACGCCTGTAATACTCCAATTTAACTTTGATCCGATTTACTAAATGTATTATAATGTACAGTTGTAAATATCAATAAATAAATATTAAAAAATATATATATATTACGTAGACTTTTTTTTCAGCAGATAAATTGAAAAAATTTAAATTAACTATATATTAATCCCCTAAAATGTTATATTAAACACCGATATTATGTAAAATACCAAATGATACTACCAAAAATAGTTACTATTTTGGATAAATATATTTAAATTAGAAATTTTAGAATATACCCTGAGCTTTGAATTGAAACTACGATCACACGTCTAAGACATCTTTCAGGTCAATGATTCATCGATAGATCTGAACCGCAAACGGAACATGGTCTTACTGATTTCAACTCAATTATTAGCTATATCTATATTCAGTTATATTCCAACAAAATAAACAACATTTTTTACCAATTTCATTAAGTAAAATCAGAAAAAAATTAAAAGCACTAATATTTAAAGCCCCCTCCCTCATAAAAATTACAAATAAATCACAACTTCACAAAAATTTTAACATTTAAAATATAAAATAAAAAATACGGCTCATTAAAGGTGACATTCACACTTTCTTAATTTGGAAAATATTTCCAGCGTCGAGGCAACTCCAAAGTTTTAAATCAACCACACTTTTGGCAATGGTTCGGGTCAAATGTCAAAATTGGGCAGCATATTAAGAAAATGAGATTAAGCACGTCATAACATTTTGAATACATATCATTTTTATAACTAATTTTAATTTCACAAAGGTACTATATTTAAAAATATTTTTTTTTTTACAATTTTAATTTTTAATCGAAATTAAAAACATTTTCTATAATCAATGAAGTAATCATGACCTTATCGTATTCGGCTAGTTTGTAATTTATACATGACCTGTTCGGTGTAACTTGGGTCTCTGTATATACTTTATTTTTATAGGAGAAGGTATATGTAATACTTTTGGACAAAATTATTTCAACACAATCTTAATTTAAAATCAAGATGTCCCACGTTTCGGCTATCATCAGGAACACTACAACAATCCAAGGAAATATTTATTTGATAATTTAATTTATTTATGAAATAAATCACTTTATTACATAAAAAGGTTTTTAGTGATCACCGTGTAATATTTTATTTTGCATATAAAGTGGAATAATAAAAATAGGTCGCTAATAAAATTGAGTTTAAATGAATAATCGAAAATAAAAGAAATTTTAAGTTTTCCAACTTAAAATATATTGAAAAAATACTACAATCTGAACTATAGAATACATGAAAATTACAGTTATACAATTAACTAGTGCAATTAAATGAAAAATTGAATTATTTGGAAAATGGGGGTAGTTCCGTCGTCAGAAGGGACAGGAGGTGATCCATCCCCTAGTTATACAAAAAATTATAAAAATACATCTTTTTAAAAATTTAATATAAAATAATTGTGTATACTTCATACAAGTATAAATCTTTGTATATCCCCTTTTAATTACAATAATTGAATATAAAATTTAATAAAAATAAATAGTAATGTAATGAAGATATGCGAAGTATGTGCTAGTCTAGTAAAATTGCAAGTTAAAGTCTAGAAGTAATTGTAAACTGTTTTTTTCAATAAATTTTCAAAGTTTACCACTCCCTGAGGATGAGTAAGCCTAAAACGATATATTTTCCAAAATAGCAGCCTAATATTTTTAAAGACTTCTAAAACATTAAGATTAACTTAACTATGTAACGGATAAAATTGAAAGGGATTAAAATGTGAAAAATTTGGTAAATAACAAGTATGTATATGGAGGTATATATCGTCTTAGATTTTGAAATAAATTATATTTTTATCCAACTAAGGCGTATCCAAACGAAGGGATATGGATACATAGTGTTCGGGGATCATAACCTCCCTAGTATGTATGTAAGTATGGTATCACATTATGAATAATTTAAGTAATTTTATCCTACTAATTATAGCGCACCTTATTAATTATTTTACATTATACCATACAGATATGGGCAAAAATTAGCCTTAGTTGGAACCAATATTGCCATGGATACGACTCTTATTCATGAATGAACCATTGATAATTAAATATTCCCGTTACTAAGGCAATATTAGCTATTAGTTTCAACTATAGCTAATTTCGCCCAACTCAGATACCATACAATTGAAAATGAATAATAATTTTGATAAAGTTTGATCAGGATTAATGTTTGATCTTTCAGGGACTACTTGACATATGAATGTCTATAAGGGCTAAATTTAAAGCTCCTTAAATACACCATAAAGTAGCTTATAATGTTCATCTCCATAAGAGAATTACTTTTCATTGCATTAGTCAAAATAAATTCACAAAATTTTGATTTGTAGTTGTTATGAAAAAAAGGTATCGGCGTTTAAAAAACTGTATCTCAAGAAAATATTGAAAATTAAAGAGTTTTACTAAGGCTGAATTTGAAGCTCGCTAAATGGACCATAAATAATTTATAATCTTTTTCCTAAGAAATTTGTCATGATAATTGCAAAAATAAATTCACAAAATTTCTTGTGATTTGGAAAAACTATACCTCGGGAATTATTGAGCATAAATAACTCTTTATGGCTCGAATATATTTCGTTATTAATAAATATATTTCAGCTATTCGCAATAATTAGGAATTATTTTTAATAATCCTAAAAATATATGGCACCCATTTTGAAAAATCAAACTTTCGTATTTTTTCAAACATTTTCATATAAGAATTCATTGGTATAAATTATTTAAAATTGACTCTCTGTACAGCAAAAGTGTGTGCTATTTTTAATAAACTATAGGCAAAAATGCCGATTTAAAAAGAACGTGTAAGAAAAAAAAATTAATAAAATGAAACCCAATTGAGACAGAATTAATTAAAATCAAAAGCTAAAAGATAATCTCCATAAAATTATGTGGCTTTAAAAACATAAAATCAGTACCTCAGAAACAGACATCAAGCTATAGCAGATGTAGCTAAATGAGCGGCACACATTAATAATACACAACTTTGAGAGTTAATTATGCCGAAATGAAAAGAAATTAAGACACTTCAAGAGAATTCTTTGATTAAATTACAAAAGAAAGGAAGTTTCTCATCCCAGCGGAATACTTCTGAGATATTCGAAAAATGCGCTGGTGTAATATTATTTTCATTAAGTATATTACGACAAAAATATTTTTCCGTTTCATTATTGACCCTTAAACTGAGAATTAGTAAAATAAAAAACAAATTATAGCCATTATTATGGCTAAAATAATTTTTATTTAACATAAAACAATCATGATAAATATATATATTTGTAAAACACACATATAATTATAAAGGCGGAAGGTTATTTATTTTATTTTATTTTAAGTTTTCAAAAGCCATACTTAAAAACTATTAACTCTATAACTAATTATGTATAAGACATAAAATTAGACTAAAATGCCTTAATTTTTGAAAAATATAATGTCTACAACTTATGTCTAATTATATACCCTAAAGGTCTTACATACATCGCCTAATTCTCTATCATATATAAAATATGGTCAGAATTATTAATTTTTGCAATATTGTAATTAATTGATATTATCATAAAATATAAAAGGAAGATGGTCCCGGGTGCGGTGAAAAGCATCAAAATGGTAATTAAACTATTTAATGTAATCCAACGTTTCACCCAACTTACATCAAGGCTAAAAAAAGATACACACAACTAAAATATTGTAACAAAGTAAAAGAATTATCACATTATTAGTTTTAAGAGAGTCAGTTAGTTTGTATTATTTTTAGCTCTGATGAAGCCCTGCAATGTCGGGTGAAACGTTGCTTTGCAATAAACAGTTTAAATACTATTTGAGTTTACCGCATCCGGACCACCTTCCTTTGATACATTGCAAATGGTCTATCAATGATCTTTCAACCATCATAAAGAATTATAATTAATGTTAAAGTAAAAAAATATGGCATGGAATATACATCACACAAAATTCACTTTTTCACCCTACTTTGACTCGGAATTAATCCATTCAAATAAAGGTAAATAAAAGTAAAAACTAATTACTGTCATGGCAACCATGGAAACACAGATAAATTTTTTTTATAAATTCAGTTTATACATTTTTCGTTATTTTCCTTCACCCTCTATGACTTTACATGTCAGATATTAATTTTACTAAATTCTTTGGCTTTCTAACGATATTTTATACATCTAATAATTACTCTTATATCCCGAAATTTGTTTACAACCTGTGAAAATTTATCTACTTGAGTTAATCAGCGAACTCTTTCATAGTTTACATTTGATTATTTTGTATAAGAACTATACATGAGAGATGGCTAATTATTTCAAACAAACAAAATTGAAGCAACAAGAGGAAAATATTTTGAAAATTTGCTGTCTAAGTCCTGTCAGACTATTTCAACGGATAAAACCAAACTGATATAACGAATTTATTAAAAATCAAAAAGAAAAAAATTAAATCGAAGACACTGTGGAACTTCCGGAAAGTCAATTTTAACGAAACAAATTTCTGTTGCATTCCAGCCATATACTTACCACATGCTTATTATGTTTTTCCTAGATTGTTCATATGAACACATACCATTTTGCGAGACATGGTTCTTTGCACTAAAGAGACCCTAAAACGTGTGTTTTTAATGAAAATTATGATTCGAAATTTCACGCTGGTAACAATAAATTTCACTTGAAAGTAAAAATTGCTTTGTAAAAAGTAGCCATAAAATTGCTCACAGTATCAATTTGGGCATACGTATGAATTTTTGCTATCGAAAAATAACCAAAAATGTTTACAATGGTCAGTACAACAGACAATGTATTTGTCTAAAAAAAGGTTTGTGGAATTAAAAAAAAATACAATGCACATAAGATAATTAATCATGAGTCTAGTCTCGACTAATTGTAGTAAACACTGGATATCATTATTATTATAATATGGTCAAAATAAATTATTTATGTTATTTATAATGTCACAAGTAATATAAATACTTTTAAGACAAATTATGGAACAAATAAATTTTTAATTGAGAAGTTAAACAAAAAGTATAACAGTAACCACACAATGAATAATTAGAGTAGGACTTAAGAAATCTAATAAAATTTCATTTTTAAAAACTATTCTTAAAAACATTGTAGCATCGTTCTCAGAAAATGCCAAAGATTTGTCTGAACAAAAACAAACCAATAATACAAATATGTAGATAGTTCTAGATAACGTAATCGTTGTAATGTTTTTACAAACAGCAGATATCACTTGGTAATTAAAAAAAAAAATAAAACAAACAAAAGCGTAAATAAGTTAATCTGATTAAAAAAACAACACAACAGATTGACAGTGAAGATAATTCTTATGTCACTCATGCCATACACAAAATATAACCTTCTCACAGTTTATCCTTCATTCATAAAGGGCTTCCTGTTTAAAATATGTAAAATACATACTTAGCAATTATAATTTTTGTTAAACTCACCTGATTCTTGACGTTGATTAACAGCTGTGTGTTGACATTAGCAATTAATACGAAACTTGTTAATAACGTACAGGGCAGTAGCAAATTAATGATTTTGAACATGTTGGAAAAGAATATAAGTTTTTTTTAACTAGATATTACCGTTACATTCTAGTGAGGAAGATTATGACGGCCGGCTATCGAAGTAACACGTATGAAATTCGAAAAGAACTTGGACGTAACGTTATGTCAAGCAGATACCACTCTAGGACTGCTCTGAGCTTGTTATGGTCGCCATATTGTCCCCGGCTCACTGCCCTCGCGTTTTAACTGCCATCTGTAGTCTTTTCTTGGAACTAACACAAGGTACACAAAACAGTAGTCCTTAACCAAAAGAAATAATAAATTTTAAACTTCTGTATAAAAAACAAAAATATATGAACAATTTGGTTTGATATAATGATAAACAAAACAAACTTTCACAAGCCACATTAATCAGTTACTAATATTAAAACTCAAAACAAAGCAATGATTAAACGAACAGAAACAAGTTTCTAAATTAAAAATATTTTATATAAAATTAAATCATTATTTTCTAAAAATATTTTTTGTTCTATTTACTATCATATAACATCTTGTATTTGTTTATTAAAAAAAATCTTTTTTATAATAAAATGTTACTATCACTAAGACTAAGTAGGACAAAAACTTTTAAATGGGATTAATTTAACCTTATTTAAATAAACGATTGTATAATTAAAAAAACTTATCTCAGTTTAATTCTATGACTATTTATATTTTTAACATTTTTTTGATGGTCTATTCTATTGGCCATTCTCAAATATTCCCATCTTCACCCCAGTGAATATATCAAAATCAGTTTTAACATTTCACTTTCAAATGTATTTGTTAGGGTTTATTTAAAATTTTGCTTATTCAAAGCTGTTTATTAACTGAGAATGCCTTTATTGGGGCTTTTATCTCTTATTTTTAGTCTCTATAATAAAATGTTCCTTTTTTATTTGTTAACCATATTTCACTTTTAGCTACTAAGTTCACAATCTAAATACGATTGGCTTTATGTGGTTCATAAATTTTTTTCCTTAGTCTTCATGATTAATATTTAATATTAATTTAAAAAAATACAAAATAAATATTAAATAATGAACAATATGGGCAATAATAATATACAAATAGTAAGCAAATATGGCATGTAATTTGAATAACGATGGGGACAAAAAGCATATTTTTGATGATCAATGAACGTGTCGATAGCATAAGTAAATATGAACGGAATGGTAAAAGAAGGAAATGTTAAATTAAATTTTAAATAACAAAACAATGAAGAATGTTAATAAAATATCATTCCTAGCCTTTGTGATTAATATTTAATATTAAGTTAAAAAAACAAAATAAAAATTAAATATTGAACAATATGGGTGATAATAATATACAAATAATAAGCAAATATGGCAATTGATCAAATCATTGAATAATGATAGGAGACATAAAGCATATTTTTGAGATCAAAATCACTTTTTAAATTGAAAATTAAATTCACTTAATCAATGAACTTGTTGATGGCATAAGTAAATACACATCAAACTAAGTATACAAATAGAAAAAGAGAAAATACTTCCAAGTTGTGGACCACATTAGACCTTTGAAAAAGACAAATAAAACTTTTAAATCTCATAATTGGTATTTAAAAGGCCTGATGAAAAAAAAGTATTATGTACTTGAACATCCCAAGTAATGTTAGATGAAATGGTAATAGAAGGAAATTTTAAATAGGTGAAACATTGAAGGACATTAGTAAAATGTCATTCTTGTTTAATATTCTCCCCACCAATTGAAAATTAGCCATGAGGATCAAAAAGGAAATTCTTCGTAAGTTTCATTGGGTTCTAGGAGATAATATAATCCTGTAACTTATTAAAAGGAATAAACACCTCTTCTAACTTACTTGAAAGCTGTTTCAAGATTAAAAACTTTTGTAACTTATTTTAAAGCCAATCCTAATCCAGCAAACTTAACTCAGGAATTTTAAATGCAATAGGGTATTTTTTTTTTTAAGGGATTCTGATAGTAAATCAAAATCATATCTGGGATTTTTTAAATGTATCTTGTCCTGAAGGTTTATCACCAAAAACCATTTTGTTAAACATGCTATTGGTAAATGATTAGCCTTCTATTTGGTCTATCTTTGATACCTACAAATCATTCTTTTCAGGACATTTATCTCAAATGATTTTCGGACTGCCCCTAAACACACATACAAATTTGGGATATTACATAACCGACGATAAATTGCTTTGAAATAATTCCAAGCACCCCATCTAATTTTTTATAAAATAAAGGAGTCCAGACCTCCCCTGAGTAAAAAAAAAAAAAAACAGAATTCACTATGGAATTTAGCAATCCATTCTATTGAAGAATATTTGAATATTTCAGTTGTTTCAAAGTCATTAATAAAAAAAAAAAAGATATTTTCCCCAAAAAATTTAAAATAAAATTTTAAAAATTTCGAGTTGATTCAACATCTTAATACATTTGAAATAAAAATTAAACTTTTTTCCCTGACACTCTGCAAATTAAAAGTGAAAAAGGTGAGATAAAAGTTTTGTCGTCCACAGAACTAAATCAGAAAATAAATAAATAGTAAATTTAGGAAATGATTCTGATTTATACTGGTCCAAAAAAAAATTCACTGAAGATTCTACCTACATACATTTTTATTTTATGTTTATTACCATCATAGGCACATTTCTCTTTTATCCTAAGGAAAAACAAATTTAAGCTATGAAAAAAAAAAGCAGTTCATGTAAATTCAAAATCTCTGACAGTAATGTAATTAATGTCAATTTAAAAACTAGTGGGACTTCCTTCGCTTCAGATGACTCCTAAAAAAATGGGGTTTTGCTATCATTTTTACAGAGTTTTTATCCCATTCTTCAACAATTACTTTTTTTTTATTTTTCCCTGTTCTGTATTCCTTGGTTTCTTTCTCAGCGATTTAATTCATTCCCTGGGATGCATGTCAGAAGATAGGGGAGAGGTTATCTAGGGTTAAATATTATTATATGGAAACCATTCCAGAAATCTTAGCTATATGTTAGTATCATTATTTTGTTGGAAGACAAAAATTTTTTCATAAGTCCCAATTCTATTGCAGAAATATTTTTACCACCAATTTTTCCGATTCCTCAATTTTTTTCAGTATACAGACCATCCAATATACTATGTATTACTTCTAATCCTCCTATTCCATTGTTTAAATATAACTAACTATAGTTTTCATAAGTTCTAATAAACAAAGATCATACCATTCAACAATTAAAGTTAATCTGTTTGCTTTCTATATAAAGGTATGCAAAAACTTTGTCTGCTATGCTTATGAACAAAGACAATACTATAATTCCATAAACAATTTATGAACAGGAAAATATCATAGGATTTAAAAACCAAATGATGATAATAATTAAAACATTCTTCACTTAAACTAAAATTGATTTTGAAAAAGTAAAATTTATAGGATAAAATTCAGGTAGGGAGTTCACAAAAATTTGGGCCCAGTGTAAATTGGGCAGATTGCAATGAATTCAGAGATAGATTTTCATCTTTGAAATATATGTTGGATTATTGTATTATAATAACATCAATTTAATTATCATAAATGTATGGCTGCAAGACCTGGGCTCTAACAGATGACCTATGACAGAACCGAGAGATTTGAATGGAAAGTCCTCCATACAATTACTGGACTAATGTGGGATCAGAGCCTTAACACATGAAGGAGGAGGAGAACAAACAGTGAACTGATTGCAGAAGCTGGTCAGGCAAGCTGGTCTCAAGATATGAAGGCAAGGAGGTTAAGATGGGCGGGGCATGGGGCTCAAAGTAATCCATCAGGACCTCAGTACACAACAATGAGTGCCAGTATGGTAGACAAGAGACCATGTAGGAGGCCCAAAATCATATGGATAGACAGAATCAACAAATATGTAGAAGAGCTGCATGCAGCAAACTGCAAAGCAGTAGCCAAAGACAGGCTGGTGTGGAGAAGGCTGGTTCAGACAGCCAAAAATCTACAAGGTCTATAGAGCCTGCCAAAAAGAAAAATATATGTAAATTATTTTAGCTAGCCTGCGTTGAACTCCATCATAGGCTAACTGCTTTAGCCAGAATATGACCTAAAAACATTGGTTAGTAAAATAAACAAAAAATAATTTTGCTTATTGTCTTATGATGAACTTTACTAATACTTGAAAAGTGTTATCTTGAAAAATAAAAATTGTTAATGAAGATCTTGATCTTGATATACAAATCAATAGAACATCTTTACACATGTTTATTTAAATATACACCTGCATGTATATACCTGCACCAAGTAAAGTAACAACAAATTTTCATTATTTAACCTTTGGCCTCTACAATTTTATTTATATTTATTTTCAAGGAGAAAAAAATCCTAACTACTTCTGATTTCACTTATTACTATATTTTGGACGAAGTTTCAGGCAAACTGTCTAGTATCCAGTCCATCTAAACATTATTACAATAGAAGTAGTTAAGTCATATCAATCTCCACATGAACCATTAAAATCTTTCTTAATGAAGATATGAGTATTTAAGATTTAAAGGTTTAATTAATGAAAATTTATTACAGAATTATCTTTAAATATCCAACCAGCCTTACCTATTAAAAGATGTAAATACAGGAACTGATCGCAAGATAGCTATTTTGTAAATGTAATAAGTATAAATTAATAATGTTAGTACTTATTATTATTAACAAGTAGCTTATCCTTAAAAATATTTTTAAAAAATCCATTTAAAATTTATAATGAGGCCAATTGTAAAAAATAATGCTTAGCCCTTACCAAGAATTACCAAGAATTGGGTCAATAAAGGGAAATGAAACAGATAAGAAAGTCTCTCCCAATGTAATTAAATTTCATACTAGGAGAAATCTTGATTAAATTAAAAGAAGAAGATTAAGACTAATTAAAGGACAGTAAAGAAAGACTACAACCTAATAAGTGACTTAAATAGTACCATTATATTAGCTAAAAAAAAAGAAGTTTTACCCAGAACTTCTGCCTAAACTTCCCGCTGATGACCTGAAATTCAGGTCAAAACGTCGGCACGAATAAATATTTTTTCTTTATTTGTCTTTATTAGCTGACCGCAGTCCCCGACCATCTTCTCCATTGTTAATCTGCAGTCAACTATCTACATCTCATTAAGTACTATTAATTATTAATGATAAAATGTAATTCAATAATTCAGGAATTATTGGCCTAGAATGTGGCAGATTATTAATATATCAAAATAAACAATTAAATATAAAAACTGAATTTTAAAACTATCTATAACACAACAGCAATTACTTTTTTATTATAACCATTTCCAAGAATCCATAATTAGTAGAGTAGTAATCGATAACTTTTGTTTTAATGAAAAATCTACCTTTGTTCTGAGAGACCGGGTCTGCTAAGAATAAGAGTGGAGAAATTGAACAGCATTTGTATAGCTAAATTATATAAATTTAAACAAAATTAAAAAATAAATAATAATAATAATTATATTTAAAAAAAATAAGAAGTTGAAATAAAAAATAGATATTTATACAAACTTACATGGATATTTATTATTAACAAGTACACAGAAGATTGATAAGCAAGGGAATGGACATATAATTGATGTTTTGAAATTTTGTTAAGAAGCAAGCTTTACAGATACATATGGGTAAGAATTAACACATTGATGTGAAATCTAATAAAGCAGTTCACTAATCATTTCAGTTTCATTTTGTATCCATAGTCAAAAGAGGGAAAAATGAGGGAAGATATTAGATAACAGATTCTTCGGAGAAATGAATCATGGAATCCTAGATGCTGTATAAGGATTGATATAGTTTTTAGCTTATT
This sequence comes from Halyomorpha halys, assembly GCF_000696795.3. NCBI lineage: Eukaryota > Metazoa > Arthropoda > Insecta > Hemiptera > Pentatomidae > Halyomorpha > Halyomorpha halys. The sequence goes on from NW_027104738.1 coordinate 754,257, forward strand.
TGTGAATTATGGCTATTTTATGTTTATAATATGTAATAGATAATGTATATAATGTATACTTATATTGTTGGTATAAGGAAATAAGTTGATGTATATTATCAATTATTCAATACAATACTTTTTTATTTTCATACAACTTGTGTAAATCCTGTTATTGTTAAAAGAAAAAAATAATGAAATTCAAATATTGAGAAAAAAGCTTCATACTACTGAAAACCCTCATAAAAAATTAGAAATAATATACCCTTTTTTTTTTTTAAAGAACAAACCTGACCCTTTTAAACATTTATCACTTTCATTGTAGTAAAGACCCCAAAATTAAATTTTCCTAATTGGTAAACATAGTAATTTTATATATCAAGAATATAAAATTACAATACAAATTTTATTTCTAATAAATTACTCAGTAAAATAAAGAAATTAAAGTCTTTAACATGATTAGTACAGAAATAAATTTTACCAATAACTAAAAAAGAAAATTAATAGCTTAATTTTTAATTTATGGCAATGATTATATATCTTTTGCTTTAAACTAACCTTGCTAATTGTGATCAATCATCCATCAGCAACATTTCTGAAAAAAAAAAATTATAGAATTTTAGATTTTATATTGCCTCAATGGATAGAAGCTGTTAGAAAAAAAAATAACAGGTTAGTATAAATTAGGAATAATATTTCCAAATTTTGCATAGTATTGCTTACTTTCGAGTAACTTGATAAGCTTTGGTTCTTTATCAATTCTTCTGCAAAATGTATAAAAGGACTTTCTTTTTAATGTTTTAGTATGGATCAAGTTCAGGCACTTTAAAGCATCCAAACTGAGCAATCCAGTTTTTGTAACTTGAATCCTGGTGAAGTGGATTGTAACAAAACTTATATATCTATAAACTTTTTAAAGCGTTCCACTTTCACAACCAATCCAACTGTTAAATTTTTTTTCTGCAAATGCAGACATTATTTTTGAAATTATTGATAGTTTTACTTTACTTTTTCATGTTTTCAAAGTCTTACTGTCAGTTTAGTTATAATTAAGTTCTAGCCATGACAAACTTTCTTTTGCAGAATGTGTGTATTTTTGAATTTTTCGGTATTAGGTTTTGAAATACAACTTAAACCAATAGGTATATACATGAAACTATATACGGCTCTACTTTAAATAAATCTATTTATTAAATAATACATTTTAAAATCAATAAAAAATGTTAACAACCTTGTACAAAGAAAATTAAAAACATTGATCTGTATCTAATAAACAAAAGTGATGTTTATGCAGTTATTATTATTACATGATAAGCAATATACTTAAGCAAAATAATAATTTAATTTTTGAAAGTAATTATTTATAAATTTTAATGAAGGCGAGTAGACTTCTTTTCAGACCACAGTACCAAAACCTTAAGTAAATTCTTCTAAAGTGTTCAAGTAATTATACTATTATCATTAGTATAAAAGGTCATTGAATCATCACACCTTATTTAAATTAATTTAAGCACTTGGAGAATTTAAGATAAATATTCTTTTTTTTCATTGACTAATTGATGTAAAGACATAGATAACTAATAATAAAATATATTATAAAATAGATTATTATTAATAAATTAAAAATGAATTATACTAAAATTCTACAATACTGTGAACTTAAAATTCAATCTAAAGAGGAAAATGTCAAATAAGGCAAACTATTTTCGAGGCATTTCATCCCACCATACTCACGTAGGTCTCAAGTCATGTTATTTAACAAATAAATAATGAACATGCACTAGAAATGTGATACTAGAAGAAGTAGTTGATAAAAAGTGAAAATGTTAAGATCAAGTTCCGCAAAAGAGTAAACCTCCAGACAATACAGTAATTTCACAGAAATAATAGTACAGAGAATAAATGAGGATAATAGATTTTAGAAAAAAACAATGGTAGTGAATGTAGATAAGTTGGAGTGGAAAGTGAGTCACCTAGAAGCAGGAGAAATACTCAGTAGCAAGGCTATTAGTGATTATAGTCAATGGACCAAGGTCTGATCTAGGAGCAGACCAGATGGATAGAGACTCTTTTGTTAAACATGAAATTAGTCAAGAGGACCTCATTGTGAAAAATAATATCAATATTTCTTTATTTAAAATTTTTAATTTATTAATCCACTTCTTCCTAATTTTTTTAATGATTATAGATTATGGTCTGTCAAATCTTCTGTAACAATAGGAAAGAAAATGAGTTAGAAAATGAGATATGGTAATAAGTTTAAAAAATATCTTCTAACTTATCCATAAATAAATGTCTATTCATAGATCATACAATGTTTTATTTAGTCTTTTTTTTTTTAAATTACTTCAATGTAAACATAATAATAATTTTAATAAACATTATAGAGCGAAACCTACATAAAATCGTATGCATCACCCTAGGTAGGAAGTATTTACAAACCATTAAAAAAAAACTTATAATTATTAATAGTTGTGTTTTGAAGAAAATTAGTTATGACATGAATTATAATCAGATAAATCAAAAAGCCCTGAACAATTTTTTTTCTAAAATTGTTGTAGACTTCCCGAATTGGAATAAAAAATACATTTCTTAATAAAATTAGAAGCCTGATTACTTGGATCCAATGATTGAATTTAAGGCTTTTTTTATGTTATAAAAAGTTGTTTTGTTTTTTAATCAATTGCGGAAAAGTATAAAAAAATATATATATTGAAAACAAATTAGAGTTATAACTTACTAATTTATCAATCTTCCATTGAAATGAGCAAACATGGCCTAAAGTAACCCACAAAATCTTGATTTTATTTTTAATGTTTTATCACACTGTGTACGCTTTAATTTGATTCCATTGTACACCTAATTTTCAAATATTCAAGTAAACAGAAGCATGATTCTGTTTTTATTTAAAAAATAAACATAATCATGATCTATGCAAATTTGTCTCATGGCCTCAATTGTAGATTAAAATTTTTAAGTGGAAGGAATTAATATAAATTTATCTCAAAAGTATAAGAACACAAATGTATTATCATTTTTATTTAAACAGCAATGAGTAAATAGTTAATAAAAGATTGTTGAACTTTCATTTTTTTTTATAATTAACACAATCAGTGCCATTATTGTAATAAATGAATCAGTAATGTTAATAAGGATTTCGAAAGACCTAATGGGCTTTAACATAAGTTTACAATTTTAGAAACATGTAAATAAATTTTAAATAGTTTGAGGAAGGCAATATCTGTGTTTACTGTAAATATCTATTTTTATGATAAACTAACTTGGAATTGGAAACGATTCCTTCTATAAATCCCCAAAATCATACTTCAAATTGGTCTAAAGCCCCATTATTTGATTCATAGGAGCTAATTTAAAACTATAATGAATTTTCACAAGGTTAATGAAAACAAGACTGTGTACATGAAAAGTTCAAGAAGGGATAAGGAAGTGAATAGCAAAGTGACTTTAGTTTTAGAGTAGTTTACAAATAGCAAAGTGACTTTAGTTTTAGATCTGTAAACTACTCACCTGGGAAGCCTGGTTACAGACGACAACAAAGTAAGGAGCGAAATAGAGGCTTGGTTAGCAGCAGGAAATAGATATTATTTTCACTGCAAAAAGCATTGAAGTTTAGAACTCTCTCTAAAATAATGAAAGTGGTCATACAAAACCAATGTAAGGTCAGTGGTAATCTATGGGTGTGAAAATGGGATTTAGAGAAGAAGAAGGAAGATGGAACAGTTTGGGGAACCCAACATTGTGGCTTCAGTGAAAAAAGCATGAATAAGATGGATAGAACACCTTGAGAGGATGCCTGATCAAAGGATAACCAAGAAGATTCTCTATGGGCAACAAGCTGGAAAATAGAAAAGAGGGCGTCTCCTGATCATAAGGCTGGACAATGAGAAGGAAAATCCAAAACGGTTAAATGCTGAAACATAGAAAGAAAGAGCAAGAGATAATGTAGATAGGTTGGCTGTAGTGGAGGAGGCCTGGTTCCTGTAGGCTGTGTAGTGCCAGAATAATAATAATAATGATAGAATGCACTTTTAATGGTTTATTAGCTTGGGTTGAATAACTCATTCACTGCCTAATTGTTGTTTGGCAGCCTACAAAATGAAACTCAACGTTCTTAATCATAACCTTCATTACACAAAATTTACCCTCTTTTATATATATGCATATATAGTTGACTGTAAAAATTTAAATATAAGAAGATGGTCAGGGTTGCGGTAAAAAAAAAGAACTAATAGTTTATAACTATTTTAATTTCAAACATTTCGCCTCACTTTGCAGGGCTTCATCAGAGCTGTTCAAAGCAAAAGATCGAACAGCCAGATTTAATAATAATAATTAAGGTTTAACAGCTGTTCAACCTTTCGCTTTGAACAGCCCTGCAAAGTGGGGCGAAACGTCAGACATTACAATAGTTATAAATTATTTGTTCTTTTTTTTTTACTGCAACCCTGTCCATCTTCTTATATGTACCCTCTTTTACTTTCAGGAAAAGTCTACGGATATATTTGGCAAAAGATGATTTTCAGTATAAGTGCTTTTGGTTCGGAAATAGAGGAAGCATTTCTCTTACAAGTAATTTTTTGGAGAAAAAAGGCGATGAGAAATACCAGTTTCAGAGAAGGATAGAAATCATTATTTTAGACTCACTGGGAAACCTTATATCATTGTTTATTTTATACCTTGGCTAGGTATTGTCAATTCTATGAATTGAAAAATAAAAATGTGTTTTACTTGTCTTATTTTATTCTCTTTTTCTTATTGTCTAGTTTGTTGTGTATTAGTAATTCAAGACTGTGGGGCAGCATTTGAAATTTGAGTTCCTCCTTCTCCTGATAATGTATATTTCTTTTTAATTGCATATAAACCTTTAATTATATAATCATAATCCAAAACAAATTTAAGGAATTCCTTGAATGTCTGAGACTCAATATCAGTCTGGCAATGCACACTATCAGGGGATCCTAGTAGATCCTACTAATTTCTAAATCCCTTCTCATAAAACTGCTTTAAAACTTCTCTTTTGTTGAACTATCTCATTCTAGAATTCCTTATACCTAACCATTCCTAAAGTTTTCTCCTTAACATTAATTATACAATCAATCTTCCATAAACTTGTAATTAATAGATATCTCTGTAAATTTGAATATTTATGTATCTTTATTTATTTGTAGTTTTTTTTTTTTATTTTATGTTATTTTACTTATGTAACTATTTTTATTTAACTTTATATGATGTAGCCAAAAATCCTGTTCAAATTATCCACATTATAATTCTTAGGTTGCAAAATATGCCATATTAGAAATGTTTCCAAGATGTCAGTTAGTATGGATAGGCAAACATTACCTTCGCTGTGCATTGCCTTATATTATATATTTTTTTTAAATATGCCAGAATATATATATATATCGATTTAAATTTAAAAAAAATAATATTTGTATAATAAATCAGTCAAATAAATAACAAAAAATACCGAATTTCATTCTGTGTTCAAAGATTATAAATAAGATGAAAACTGATGGAAAAATTCAGTATCGAATCCAGATCCTTTGTGTCTCTGAGCAATAAGATATTTTGAGGCTACCTTGGTAAGGGTGGTGGTCTATCAAAGGGTTTGCAAGGTACAAATATTTTTTTAAGAAGTGTGAGTTCAGGATTTAAAATTATAAAATGCGTCATTTATTAGATTTATTTTTTTTTTTTTATGATACGCCAGTTTACCTCTTCATCCCTACTACCTGAGTAGACCTCGAAAATGCATATTTTTTTTTATATTGGTATAATTGGTAAATTGTCGTTAATTACTAATATTTAGTGAGTAGGAAGTGGAGAAGCAGAGGTTGCATACGGTTATGAAACGAATGCTCCAGATCTTAAGCAAATGCCCCACCCTCTAGACGAATAGGCATTCCTCAGCCTATAGCCCATTGTTCTTACCGTTATTGCCCAGTCTTTAATGCGGATAAATAACTCGCACAATTAGGAGAATTTAATTACACCGTCACCCTCCACCTCCCCCGGCCATTAAACTTGTAACGACTTTAATAGTCTGTTTTATTGGTCTTTTACTGTGACCAGCTATAGCTGTTTTATAGTCCGCTCTAAGCCATAAATTGCCGTCTCCTTTCGTATATGATTCAATCGATGCTGGTGGCGAAAAAGATAATTTGATTTTCATTATCTATTATAAACGATAAGAACGGAACTAACAACAAAGAGGACACAAATAATTTCATATATAAGGAGAAAATGTATTTTACAAAAAAAATTTCAAGTTTAACATATCGTAGTATTATTTTATTTTTTCTATTTCCAGACAGGAAATTTATTCGTTGTTCCGAAACACTTATGACTCAGGGAATTATAACTTATGACTACTCTAATGCATAATAACAATATAGTATGGGATGGAAATCATAATTTAAGGAAAAAAGACTTCTCGTATTGGACAGTCTACGAGGCGCAGGAATTGTGTAACCTCACATTGAACACAATGACTGGTCAGGAATCCGTAACATTTTAAGTCAGTAACATGGATGCCACACGCACATAAAACCCATAGTTAAAGTCCGATTACGTTAATAAATACTTCATAAATTATTTGAACAAGAGCTCATTCATAATATAATATCCTCATATGTATGATTATGAGTTTCGTAAAACTCGTTATAAGAGAAATTTATTGAAAATTAATTCAACATCAGCTTATTTTATACACAAGTTAGGTTTTTAAATAGATTATTATTAATTTTAACAATTTATTTTATAATCTCCTTCATAAGCAATTAAAACTATATTTAAAAATTAGGAAATTCTTCCATATTCAATAAAATTAATGGCTAAGTCTTAATTAATACCCTACATGCACTAGCAAGTCTATACTAAATTTATAAAATTAAAATAAATCTATACCGCAACAAGTTAGGAAGGCTTGATGGAGCAGTACTTTGTAAGGAAGTACAGTTACTAAACCAACGGTTGTGCAAGAAGGTGGCTTGGTCAGAATCACGCTTGACCGCCAAATTTCCTCAAGTTAAAGGTACTCACTTTATGAGGCTTAGTTGAATCCCGGGCGATTCCCGAATTGAACAGATTACAACTCACGCCTACAGTTACAAAATAAATAGTTATCTATCAAAGCCGGATTCGAACTCTTGGAGTTAGTATCACAATGCCTTCCACTGAGCCACCCCACACCCTACTCTTAAATTGTGGACAATAATTTTAGTTTTTTGTGAAAGTTTGCACTTGCGCAGAGGTATTTTTTTATTTTACCAATATGTTAAACTAATTTTGAAAAAACCATAGCATTTCGTTAAGTTCAAATTTTGCAAGTTTGATTCTCGTAATCTAAGAATGACCCATAAACACAAAAAATACAAACTTAATGTTACAGAAACTTAAACAGGAAAGAAACCACTGCCTACCACATTCAAAGTAGATGAAGTCGACCAGCGGATCTCCACCTCCATTCTCTACCTGGGCATCACATTGGATAGGCACCTCACCTTCTCCAATCACGTTCGGGAGAGACTTAAGCTGGCCCGCCAGAAGAGCTACAGGCTCTACCATCTCCTGAAATCCCCACAACTCTCACTAAGGCTGAAGCTGCAAATCTACAAGGCTATAATCCGACCGACTCTGCTCTATGGTGCACCACTCCTGCGTCACCTCTACAAAACAACGCTAGAAAAGCTGCAGAGTTATCAGAATTCCGTCCTCCGGCGAATCGTCCGTGGAACTACACTACAGAGGGCCAGAAACACCACCATCCACCAGGAACTCCAGCTACCCTCAGTGCCGGAGTATATAGGCCGAAGGCACATCAAATTTTTTGATGGGCTTAAGGCCTGTGCCAACCCGCTGTTTAGAGATATCGCCCCTCCACCAAGACCTGGGAGGTGGCAAAGCACTGTCCCCTTAGTAGACGTCCTCGCCAAGGGAAGGACTTCGGGCTCTGCAGCTTGAAGTCACCACCACCAGCCGGAATGGTCCCTCTCCTTTCTATGCAAGCCCCCAACTAGTATGTTACTAATGTGAAACCGCCTTCAACGGACCCTGTAACTCAACTTATACTGCCATACGGCAAACAAAGTCAGTATGTAATTTGTATATATGCTCTGTGTTGTCATATATTTGTGGTTGTAGTTATATATCAATAAAGAGGATTTGAAAAAAAAAAAAAAAAAAATACTGAAACTTGTGAAATTTATGTTTCTCCAAGCCTTCTATGTATACAAAAAAATTATAGTTGTTTGAATATACTTATGCCTACTGAAGCTGTATTTTCAGTTTTGGTGTTATGCATTATGCATTACATAGTTTATACTGTAGCAGTTGTGCTCATGTTTGGAAACAAAGGTTGACCTGTTGGTGTTTGGAGCGGCCTGCCGTGATGATAACACTTACCAAAGACCACTTGGGTATGGTATAAAGTGATGTGAAAATAGGTTGTAATTTGTCTTCAAGAATGATTGGATGGCATATGCTCTTCGCAACAAAGGGAGATTTATCTAATTAATTTTGGCCTTTCAGAGCAAGGCAATTCTCTGGTCTATTTAGCTCAGTGAGGAGATCATGAAACAACTTAAGTATAGGTTCAAATTGCCCAAATAAACTGAAAAAAAACAACCGCTTTTCATCATTCTTTTAAAATGAATAAATGAAATGTGTTTATTTATTTAAAAAATGGATCTATTCAAACAATTAAGAACGTGTGTGTAATTTTAAGTACAATATATAATTAACAAAACATGAACATTTAATGAAAAGTTATATTCTTTAAAAAAAAAACAAGTTAGTGCTTTCATCAATGATTGTGTTGTTTCTTTTAAACAATAATACGGTATTTACGTTAGAAGAAACAAAACAATAATATCAAACTTCTAACAAACTGTAGTATGGCATTGATTCCTCACATTTTATTATAACCAACTGAGTTCTTTTTATAGTAGTTTACAGTGTTTAGTATCACATATCATAAAATAAGTAATTTAAACAGAGATTATAAACTAGTTAGTGTGGTACTAAATATAAGTTAATGTGATACTAAATACTGCAAACTAGTTAATTTGTTAATGACTAATGATAAATAATTTAACACAGGCAATATGGGCAGCAATTATATTGATAACCTATGGTTTTGGCAGCGACAGTGTAATAAGATCCTTGAAAATGGCCGAAACGTTGGAGTGTTAAAATAATAAAAAAATTATTGATACAAATGGATATTTTTTATAACTTCTAAACAATCTGTCTCAAACAAAAATTTGCATTATACATAAAAAACAATGTTTTTAGTGAAATTTTAATCATTTTAGTAAATATTAGAAGACGGTTGATTGACCTTACACACGGTCATAGCCTGCGAAGTTTTATAAATAAATGTGAGATTAAACTAAAATTAAGTTTGACCTTGAGAACGCTATATTATTTAATAAAAAAGTGTTTTATGTTTTTTGGATATTTTTATATTAATAAAACTACTAGTCTTGGACAAGATAATAAAAATATATATAAAAAAATTAGAAAATCGTTGATTAACTGCGTGAAATTAATAAAATGAAGGTGGTCAAGGTCCGGTCAAAATAACAGTAATTAAACTATTTATTGTGAGCCGACCTTTCGCCCCACTTTGTAGTGCTTCATCAGGGCTAAAAATGATACAAATAACTTAAAATGTAACAAAGTAGGAGAACAAATAACATAAAATAAAAATAAGATGTACAGTGAAAAGTATAAATAGACAAGAATTACAATAGTCGTTAGACAATTAATTAAAAAGGGGAATAACAAATTAAAAAAATGAATAAACGAGAGACATAAAAGTACACATAAAAAGACGGAAAATAAGAATAAAATAAAGGTCAAGAGAAAAACAAAATAATAAACAAAACAGGACCTTTCTGAATGGAAGTAAGCACAAGAATGAGCTAAAAGCGGATGCGAGGTACCTACAGGGTAGAGAAGTGGGGGAATTGGCAGTTAACAAATACGTTAAATTTAAATGCAAAAAGATTAAAAAGTAATGTTACAGTTAAGATAATATTAGGAAATTTAAGATAATGTTAAATATAAGCAGATACCAACTGAAAATACATTATACATAAATATATGAAATAAGGGGAGGAATATAAATAAATAGTTTAATTACTATATTAAACTTCTCAACCACCAAAATCCACTTGTTTCTAGCCTGGCTTCTCCTTCATTACCTAATAATTCTCCTAGGCGTCAGAAAAGAAGATGGCCTCGAGATTTTCTCCTCTAGAAATGTTATTGGAGTTCTATCAGTGGGTAGATTCTTCACATGTTTGTATCATGTTACTATGTCACCTACAGCAAATTTACTTGTTGTATATATGTGTATACAGTTGTAAATAACAATAAATAAATTATTTAAAAAAAAATTACTGTATTATTTTGACCAAACCTGGTCATTTTTCTTTTTATATTTTTAGATACGACGCTATGAGGAGGCAATCCCCCCACCTGACTCAGAGGAGTGGGCTGATACCCCATCTACCTTAAACCCAGTTGTCACAGAAAACGGATCGAAAAGAGCTGGGTTGTTTTTACTGAACTCGACTGAAATGTCCGCGGACTGAACGGGAAGGAGTGCGAACGTGTGGAGGAAATTAGGAAGACCAAAGCGGATCTGTTAGGAATGGCAGATAATAAGAGGAATGGCATGGGAGAAGTAAAGATACAGGACTGGTGTAAATAAGAACGAGGGAGCAGCTGGCAGAATGGGTTTCTTGTTCCATGATGACCTGGCTATAGAAATAAAAGGATCGAAATTTGTGAGTAATCGAATCATGGTTTCAAACATACTGGAAGGAGAGAGAGAGTTCAATCAATGATGGTCGCCTATGCACCGAATAAAAGTGCTATCTCTGAAGAAAAAGATGCCTTCTTTAATGACCCTTGGAGAGAAGTGTCATCCACTTCTCTCTAAGTGAAGGCATGCCCATAGTCTTTGAGGATCTGAATGGCCGGATAGGCTGTAGCTACAGAAGGAGGCCTGGAACCTTAGAAAGATATGGAGAAGAGTTCCTCAACAATGGGGAAAGAATCTTAAACTTCTGAGTGTCAAATGACCTGCTTATAACGAATACACTCTTTCTGCATAAATGTCATAAATATACCAGAGAGGTGCAACGGAGAGATGAGAAATCTATTATAGATTATATTCTGGTTAATAGACAGTAAATTTGAGGAAATATAGGATGCCAGAATCAAAAGAGGATTTGAGATCGAAAGTGATCATTATCAACTAATAGCAAACATAACATGGAAATATGCGAAGCCAAGAAAAAAACGCAATGACCTAAAAAAAAAGTAAATGGAATTAAGAAATAATAATTTTCAGTAATTTTTCAATACATGTAGATTTGTTTCTTCTTGCGTTACTTTAAAAAGTACGTTACTTTTTCATAGGCATATTTCTAAAACAGTAAATGGAATCAAATCACTTAATTTCTTAAGGGAAATCATCCTACAGAATTTAAGATATTAATTTAAAACAAGTTATTTTAAAATATTCTATAAATCGATTATCTATCTTAGGGATTTGATAAAATCTTCGTTTACATAATTTCCCTACGTCATATAGGTTGTTAATATTTTTAAAAATTTTACTACTTATATAAGAGATAAATTTTATTTTATATTTGTTAAAGGAAAAAGAGGTGTATTGGGTCAAGAGATAAAATATATTTGGAGAAATATTAAAAAAAAAAATAGAACGTAAAAATCATGTACTAATATCACGTATGTCATATTAATTAAGTCTATATATTATAAGTGTAAAAAAAACAATGGTTTTACAAGTTATGGGTAAGTTGTGTATTGAGCAACCCAACGCAGTTGAGTACCACGAGGTTTTCAATAAAGTGTTTCTATATCTTCATATATTAAAAATAAAATGTAAATAAATCGGAAGATAGACCGAGTAGAGGTGAATAAAGATTGACCGCCACCCGGACTTTCTTCTTCCAAACTACTTTATACGGTCAACTAACAATCTTCTTCCAAGTTGTAAATAAATATTTAATAATCTGTTCCCTAAACAATAACAAACTAGTAGTTTACATACTGCATTTCTCAGCTCCCTCTGTAATGGGAAAGTAAAACAATAACCTTACAACTAATTAATTTTAATAAACACGAGAACCATTCTGTGGTAAGATCATAGAATCTGGTCATGAACGGAATAACCTATTACGTTAAGTCTGAAACTAATTGCAACAATTAAATTAATAATAAGACCGCAGTATTTACATAATTTACGTGTTTGGTTAACTTTCAGTGCTAAATAAACTCACATAAAATTACTATTAACTTTTCAATCAAAAACACTTATCAAGGGAAGGCTAAGAATTTGGGATAATCGATTTCAATGACATTTTTTGGTGATTATAAGTATAAAAATATCTAATTATAATAATATAATATCGAAAGCATAATGTTTGAGCAAAAAACTATTATTTTTTGCTTGAAATGTATGTCACTTTAGCACACTTACTCAGCCTCCACTGGCTCATTACTAGTGACACAGTGAGAGGGATGCGCTGGGATCTCAAAGAGCCCTACTTTCCTCCTCACACGTGGGGGATAGAGTGGGCTCGGGGTTCCTCAGGTCGATAGTGTTAATATTGTATGTAAAAGTAACTAGCAATTAATTTTATATTATTATAA
>NW_027104738.1:767154-797198 GCF_000696795.3 Halyomorpha halys
ATCATATTTATTTATTTTATGCCGACGTTTATTTATTTTGTTCTTTGCTGACCGCACCCCCCGACAAACTTCTCCAATCATTAATCTACGGTCAACTATCGACACCTCATTTTTTTATTTAAGTATGAATGTTGTCACTATTACCCCTTGCCTAACAATGGCAGATTATAATATTTATCAATAAATAAAAATATATATATATACGCCATGGGGCCTTCAATTATTTGCAAAAACCACAAAAATTCCAATAACTTTTATATGACTCCACCAATCTACGAAACCGGACATTCAATGTCAGAAAATATTTTCTGCCTACATCAAACATTCGTTCGAAAATGTATTCTTTATGAAACTACTTTTTTCTCGTAAAGAATAATAAAATTAAAAATGCATTGTTATGATTTAGAAGAGCGGATTTTCACATTTCTAACAGTTGTAACTACTACTGTTCAACCCCACGTAACTACGTGGAATTTAGATAATATTATGAGGAGTTATGCATTTTTTTTCCTGAACGTAAAAACTCAGTAGAAAAAAATATCCTCCTAACATCAAGACCAACATTTTTTTAATTTTGTGATAAATATGAAAATTTTTATTAAGAGCTACAAAAGACCCTTAAAATTTTACTCGATTTTTCCTTACAAAATATATTTATTATGACTTTTGTTTTTTTATGTTTTATACATTGAAACTCATTGATTACAAACAAAAATTTTATTTTTTATTTTATACAATAAAAATGTTTGTATACAATAACCATTAAAACAATATACAATACCATAACAAAAAACTATAATTAAATAAAATATTTTTTTCTCGATTCCTAGGCCGCAATTGTAAGAACTCTTGGACAAGTTATCTAGAGGTAACCAACCTATTCTAACCATGGTGGGGGAGGTCAAGATTTCATTTCGTGGGACCGCAAAAAGTCGACACACTAAGCAAAGACCTGCGCCTTGTCCACCTCTCACGTAGCTCACTACGGACGGCCCATTCTCCTACTCTTCTGTCACGCCCAGGGAGTTCATCATATACCCGCCTTTGAGGCTTCACTTTTCCTGGTAACTTACCACCTCCTTTAAATTCTTTCCTTATAGGTAGGGAGGGCAGTTAAGGCTCACATATGGCCTCGTCTCAGTTTAGACCGCCTCTGGAGCGATCTGCTAACATAAGAAAGCAGGGAAGATTGTTTTGTTTTTTCATTTCTTATTCAATACCAGATCGGTCTTGTGGACCTTACATGATTATTATAACATTTAATATTTTTTTTAACAATTGATTATGGTTATTGAAAATCTCGTGTGAATATAAATATTGAATAATACTGATGCATTATAAAAAAATAATAATTCTTAAGAAAAGAGGAAAACAAAGAATAAAAAAAAAAAAAAAATGACATTTATAGGTTGAATTTCCCAAGCTTTAAGTTACTGCTCCTTTAACTGTCGGTAACTGGGAGTGGAATTTCATGAAGTGTTTTTGATGAAGTCGACTGTTGATTCCATTTGTAGTTCTGGATGCCATTAGCTATTTCATACAAATCAAGGGGCATCCAATGAGATTGGTGCTGTTCCTCAAGCCTCTTATGTCATTTATGACATTGTCAAGAGGCTATCTGCTATGATAATATCTATATAAGAAATTTTATTTATTCTTCATATAATTTTTTTTTTTTTATTGGACAATTTTAGAAGTCACTGTTAAGATTAAAATTTTGCTTAAATGTAATACAATTATATATATCATTCTAGTTTATATAAAAAAATACGACGACCTAGGTTCGCTGCCATGCGCGAGACGTGAACCTGCCCGACCTAATCAAGGTTGTAGATCGGACTCTCTAATGTAGCAAACTGGAGCTTGCGACACGGGGGACTTCTTGCCCAAGTGAGTGCAGCCTTCCATTGCCCAACTCTTCCGATATACTCCGCCGTATGGGCGTGGTTGTGAAATTATCAACGCTTTACCTGTTATTTGAATAATATAAGGTTCACGGGTAGGAATCACAAATTGATACACTTGGGTCACACACACGCAAGCTACTAATTAAACATATCGAGGATAGTCGAGTCGAGTCGAAGAGGACCGTTTCGAAAAACAGGTTTGAATACAATAAATAATGCTTTCATCAGCTTTGTGTTGGAATAATGCAAACTTCAGCCACCAAGTCAGGTGCGGTGCGTGCATCATACAACTTTCACTGAATATAAAAATTCATTGTTTAAACAAATAAATGTTATCCAATTTAAGTCTCAGAACAATCTAAAATTCTTTACAAGTCCAACAGTGTAGCGGTACAGATTTTAACATTTTTTTTTTTAATTTTTAAGTTCAACGTTTCGGCCAATTCGGCTATGCTCAAGGACAATCAATCACAAAACAGCTTTTATTATACATATGATTTTTGCAGGCTATTCTCAACAATACAATGAATTTTAAAACAGACACAAGAAATCTGAACCATCACTATGTAGCTCTCTACTCTCTACAAAATTAATCTATGGAAAATATGGGATAAAATTAAAGTTAATAATTATAATTAATTTGTATATGAATTTTAATAATAAAAAAATAAGAATTTAAACCAAAATATAGTTGAAATAAATAAATTGTATGCCTGACCCCATTGTAAGGAACGTTACAAATATTGATGTGATAAAGTGTAATAGTATAAATTGACTGTGTTAAAAGTTTTATATTAACGTCAAGAATTTATTTAGACTAGTTATGATTTGAACAATAATAACTAGTCTCAAGAAAGTGAAAATTATTATAAAGATTATATAAAAAATAAAAATTCATATTTTAGGGTTTCTCAAAATGAAAAAAATTAATATCTTTGTTCTCTTTCAAAATCTTAAGAATACAAGAGGTAAACAAAATATACGAAGCAGTGTACATATTAATGTAATCAGAAAAAATAGGGTGGCTTTTTCAGATTCGAATTTTTGTTTCTATTTTTCCTCTTTTCTTCTATAAATATTCATAAAATTCTTTAATATAATCCATTATTTATTACTGATAACAATGAGAACTGTTTATTTTTTCAACAAAAAAAAATGAAAGATACTTTTATAAGAGTGATGAGTTAATAATTGGCCGTGAATATATAAAAAATAGGAGAACATGGTTGGGATGTAGTCAGTGAAGAATAGAAATAATTGAAACCTGATTTAATAGTGCCAACGTTTCGGCCAGAATTTATGTAAAATACATATGAAAATCTAGTAAGTAAATATTAGTAGTAGTAAATATTATTAGTAGTAAAGGAAAGAAAGGAAAATATGTAGGTTAAAAAAACAGGATTAAAGAAATAAAATATAAATCTATATAACCCAAAAGGAGTAAATAAATATGAATATAAATGAGAAAAACAGTCAGTAAATCAGAAACTGCCACCTCCAACGTGCAAATATGTCCAATATGCAAATATCTCCAACGTCCATTCTTACGATTAGACATATTTTTGAAGAGTGTACTCACTATTTGCCTACAATAAATAGGATAGGACTGAACCCAAATTTATACGAAGCTCTCGCAGATGAGGAAGCTAAAATTACACGAGTGTTTGAATTTTTAAAAGCACATCGCCTTCTTTATAAATTATAACTCCTCTTCGATTTTTATGTTTTTTTACTTCTTTTATTTTATTTTATTTTTTTTAATTATTATTTTTTTTTAATTTTTTATTTATTTAAATTTTTTTTACTTTTATCATGCCATAGGCGTTGATGGCCAGAGGGTTTTACGCCTTTAAGCAACAATCAACAACAACAACAGTCAGTAAATAATAATTAATAATAATGATCCGTATTTTCGTTTTTTTTTCATACATAAATAATTATTGTACATTAGACATGAGTAGAGATCGTAAACATACATTGATGTACCTAGTATGTATGTGGTTGTATAGATCTTTCGATGTAATTTATTTAATTTTTGTTATTTTTAAAATTTAAATTTTTTTTTATACGGCTTAACATTAAATTTTCATTTTTTTATTCATTATAATGCAGATCTATATATTTTAAAAAAATAGAAAGAAGTTTCAAGCTATGAAATAAACCTTCGCAATGTGAATGTTTTTATTGGGACAAGTCCGAGCAATGTCAATACGAAATTTTTGTCACGGCCAAACAGACTGGACTTGCAAGCCTGACTAGAGGCTTAATTGGTCTCTATCTCAGCCTATTAATCAGTAGATCTTATCCTGCATTTTTTTTTATTTTATAGCGCATTATGTCATTAAAATTTCTTACGGTTGTTTCTATAATCATAAATGAGTCTAATTTGTTTCTACTGATTTTTATGTTTAGAAAGAGCATTCATGATTTGCTTAAAAAAATAATATTTTTAATATATTTTTCATTATATTCAGGCATAACTATAGCCTATTTACCAAATATTATTACTCTGAGTGAATTATTAAAATAAAAAAATATTCCCATCCTTATGAACTTTATGTAGATAATATCCTACGAATTAGAGACTTTATTACGAATACCTAAAACCTTACATACATCGCTAGTGCTTGTTATTGCCAGGTATTCATGTAAAGCAGTACATTCATTAACTATACATAATTAATATATATGCCTATATAACTAAATAGAAAAAAAAGATACCTAAATTGTATTGTAAAATTGTATATTATTATTCTCCTTAAAATTGAGTATTATTATTTTAATATTTTTTTTTTAACTCTTACCACTTTGCTTATTTTTCTGATTCGAACTCCTGTCTCTGTTATACTTTTTTTCTCCTATAGTTATTCACAAAATTCATTATTAATTTATTAAGAGGTGTAGATAGTTAACTGTAGATTAATAAGTGGAGAAGATGGTCGGGTGGTGCGGTCAGAAAAAAACAAAAAAAAAACAGATTTTTATTTGTGGTTATTGTTATATTTATTTGTGTTTTTTTTTGCTGACCGCACCCCTGACCATCTTTTCCACTTATTTAATAATTTATATTTAACCATTATTTATTATTGACAGAAATAGCTATTAGAACTGTTTATCTTTTTTTTTTGTTTATTAGAACAAATTTTTAATTTTTTTTTAACTCTACATTTTTTTACCTACATTTACCTAAAAATGGAATATAGAGTAAGGGGAAGTATTGTAATCGTGTAAAATATTAAATTCGAGTTTTCTACGGACATACACATTTAGACGAACCCTTTGTCGAAATAGCTAAGCTTCGCGAAATGGTATGGGTGTGGACAGCCGAGCACAAAACCGAAAAGTCGTTCGAAAATAAAATTACATATTTAAGACAGTGGGGCTGGGTGGTGACGGCAACTTTGTCGAAAAAATCGGCCGAATCTAATAATCATTTTACAGAATACATTTATTATTATTTTTAATGGCTCTAACGATTTTGATTAAACTTGGTATATCAAAATGCAATCAAGTGATCTTATATCAGCTATCTCTTATCCTCATTGAAATAGTTTAACGGGGTTTAAGAGCTGAATTTCGAAAACATTTTCTTATAAAACAGTGAATATATACAAAATATTAAAGAATTATATTTATAAATAATTATTGTAAGACGATAGTCCGGGTGGTGGTCAATAAACGTATTGAAATAGTATAAAGAAACTATTTATCGTTAACCAACGTTTCGCACCACTTTAAAGGGCTTCGTCAGGACTAAATAAAAAAAAAAATACAAACATATCTTAGGAAGGATAATATTTAGACCTAAGGGTTAGTGTGGAAAGTGGGGACATTTTATACTTGACATCCCCCTTTTTGGCAGTTGTCCGTTATGTTTCAATCTAACAAATGATTACCCATTATTGTTTATTTTCATCAATTTTCTTAATATCTCCCATTTACATGTTGCTTGCTATACCTCACCTATACCATATTTACTTCATCTATCTGCTCTACCTTTTACACCTACCTTTTTACCATATTTATAGTTATAATGTATTTTGTAATGATTATTCTCCTACAATTTATTAGTCAAGATCTGTATATGGAACTTTTATCACACCTGGTTATATTTATTAGTAACTTGTTTCCAGTCCACCTACTTGTATAATTCCTTATATTGTTATTTTTATTTCTTATTTATATTCATTGTAAACACAAAAACTATATTGAAACATTTTTTATTTTAATATTTTATCAATTGTTTGTTTGTATCTTGTTTTTTCATTTAGCTTTGAATAAGCCCTACAAAATGGGGCGAAACGTTGGTTAACAATAAATAGTTTTCTTTTATTATTTTGATACCTTCATTAACCGCCATCCGGACTATCTTGATATAATCTACTTCATAAGGTCAACTATCTTCCTCCAATATGAATAATTAATTATTGTCGTGCAATGTATCTTTTGATCTTTTTTTTTTTTAATCAGTAACATTAAATTGTAACTGCAGTGGTAACAGGGATTACATTCACACAATATGTACTGGGATATAAACTAGATGATAAAAAAAATCAATAAAAATCTAAACCTAAATAAAATAACAACTTAAACATATTCATTTTTATTTGCAATATTTACATTCAGCTGGAGAGCTCCGAATCGAGCTTATCCCCACACTGTAGGAAAAATCACGACTCCGGAAGATCTCGACGTTTCTCTCTCAAGCGCATCACTGGTATTAAAAGCCAGTGGAGGCTGAGCGAGGGGAGAATCAATAAGTTATTACAATTTCTAGAAAAGGGAATAGAAAAGGAGATAGAATTCGCGAAGAAACTATACTGGACTCATGTAGTTGCCAGCCATTTCTAACATAAGGTGATTCAGACACGATTTATAATGACCCACTACAAATCCAGTCACCGACTGGTTTTCCCCCTTAGTATCTAGCACACCCTTTTTAGCTCAATTATCAATACTGCAATATATTTTATGACGAGATAGGAAAATGTCACACATTTGACGTTTGCCCTGACCTTTGCGTCTAACATTTACAAATTTTAGTTAAAAAGGAAAAAATAAAAATAATAAATTAGTGGTATGAAACCTTTTTTCCAAGAAGAAAAAGGAGAGGAGAAGTTGTGCAAGGATTTGGCCGATGACTCTTCCTGAGTTCACTTTCTGCAAATAATCGCCAATATCCACTTTATCAGTTCAGTTGCCTAAGATAAGGAGAGTGAGTGTGATGTAAGGCTCTGAAATGAGTCGACAATATTGGTTTTGGGTACTGTTACAGCAATACTCGTCAATATACTATAAAATATATTTTATAATTATAATGGTATAAAATACCTTTAATGCGTTCAGTTGTGTCTTTTGATTGGTCAATAATATATGTCGGGATAACCCAGTATTACCCCAAGCTGAAGTGGCTCCGATCCATCCTTCCGATCCCAGTATTTCCTGGCTGCCTTTCTTTTCCAAATTAGAACAACGCCCCTCCAATATCCTAGTCCTAGAAAACCTGTAATTCCAATTCTCAGTCCAATCCCGTACAACCAGGTCCCGTTTATCCGACATCTGCCATCCATCTCACTGAACAGTTACATTTGATAAATCATTTTTTACCCGAGCTGCATATCTCTGGAACTCCATTCCCTCTAACATACGTCATGTACCAACCCTTCCCTCGTTTAAAACCCTTCTATTTAACTACCTTTAACTTCACCAATATAATCCAATATTATAATAATTTAGATATTGTGTAACTGAGTTTTTTTTTTTATGTATTCAGTATTTTTTTTTTATGTAGTCAATTAATTTTTAATCTTTTTTCCTTCTCTGTAATAAGCATTAGTTACATACAATTTTAATGTATGTTATAATTAAGTGTGGCCACACTGTATTTTGGCTAACATATATGTTATTGTACAATTAGAATTACCTTTTTAATTGTTCTAAAGGGACCTAGTTACAGAATAATAAACTTTCTTTTTTTTTTTTATTTCATTACATAAATTTTCCAACAATGTATATAGGAGAAACCAAACAATATCTCAATGAAAGAATGTACCAGCATAATAATGATATTAAAATTTATTTTATTTTCTCTTAAATTTCATTTTATATATCATGTATATAAATTATATTTTTATTATTTATCAGTATTTATAATGTTGATTTATATTTTTATTTATAACTATCATATCACAATAAAATCAAATGATAGATAATTTAATTCTGGAACGCCTAGTCTCCCATAAATAATTACAGTCAACATCTGAATGCCAATTTTCTGGCATATAATGAATCCATAAAAAGGAATATAAAATATGAAATTAAAAAAAAAGAAGGTAAGTAACTTGGCCAAGTGAACTTGATATTTATAAAACAACAATAAATGAAAACAAAAGTATATATAAAATAAAATATATAAATAAAAAAAAAAGAACTATTTATCTTCTTTTATTTTTATTTAAATTCATTATCATGTAATGTTCAATATTACGTAATTAGACTTTATAATAACAATTTATATATTTATTTATGGATATTATATTTGTATTTTTTTTTTTTTTACTTTTATTAACAATATTGTTATAATTTAATTTTTTTTCTCATCTTTTTTTTCCTTTAGTATGGCAGGAATAAATTCCTGAAACGCTAATGTTACTTATGGCAGTTTCTATAATTAATATTTAATAGATATTATTATTAATAAGAAAATGAAACATGGAAAAAGAGACAAAGAAATGGACATTATTAAAACTCATTTTTCAAAATAGATAAACATTACTCTGATTTTAAAAATAATAAAGTATGTAATATTTTCTAATTTCCTTCACAATTTTTGTATATTACTATCCATACCATATCACAACACTGTTGGATAGAAATGATTAATAAATGCTATAGTGACAAATAGGTTTATTTTAACTGTTTTTCTTTGAATTGGGCATAATTTCCCGCAAATTTTAATATATCAATGTGAGGCTGTGATACTAAAATTAAGAACTATCTTACCATGGGACTAAGATAGTCCCTAAGTACTGTCACCCGGACTATCTTCCTACAATCTACTTCATACGGTCAACTATCTTCTCCCCAAAGAAGTTTAAGATGTTTTTTTGTTATTGTTGATAAAGCTTCCAGCCTCGAACAAGATAATAAAACAATATAATGGGGTGCATTAAAAAAATAAAATAAAAATGACCTTTTTCAACCAAATATTTGTATTATTATTTTTTTGATATAAAATACAAATAATACTCAAAGCATAATCCATTGTTATTTACCGTCATTATCCATCTGCTCGATTCCAGGCTGATACCATTCTTTGGGATGGCTGTCAAAGAACTCTTGGACCGCAATTTCAACTTCCGCAGAATTATTATGGGGTACCTAGTGCTCTTTTTCACCTTCTCCATAGAGATTAAATGGCGACTAACAGCATCTTTCGACTCACCACACTCCCTGTCAAGTTCGCGAGTACTTGTGGACGGATTTGACTCAACAGCTTCCTGCAGAAACTAATCAATATCCTCCATTACAGGTAGCTCATGCTAAATGTTCCAACGCCGAGCAGTGCGTTGGTCAAGTACACGTCCCCGTTCATATTTAATAGTTTCATGAGTTGCTTCAGAGGCTGTGAAATATTTTTTTTCGTTAATGCCTTAATAGTACGAGAATTTTTTAGGACACTGTCGTGTTTCTTCTTTAAAACAAATTACTAAACTGATGCTTTTTTTGAAGAAGTCGGATGGGATTAAACAAGATTAGAGAATGCTCTAAAGGGATTATTAAGTATTGGAAAGTATTAAATAGGATTAAAATATTTTCAGTCTTTTGAAATCTTGAATTTGATAAAAAGATCTTCTTTTTTTTATACATTCTTATATATATTATACTAATTCTATTCTGAATCCTCACATTATCAATAGTTAAACGCAAATCTATTAATTATAATAACTATGTCAGTACCAGGCCGATCTAGTAATAAAGAAATACAAAAACAGCTTTTTAAAGAAAATAGATACGTAACAAATATTCGGCAAGAGTAAAGCGAGCAGCAAAGACGCGAGCTAGCTGACCTTGCACCGGCAGTGAGAGTGGAGGAGGTCGCCTTATATAACCGCTCGATTACTTCACAGTTAGGGTCACTCACTGCTCTGATGGCGGTTCGTGATAATTATGACAGGGCTATTACTTATACTCCATCAGCTGACACGGGTAGGATTGAATTAGCTTTGTAAGATGGGTATCGGACCCTTCTGTAGGGGTGACAGGTGGAAGATTAATCAGTCCAATCCTCCATCTTGCTATTGTCCGTTCGGTTCACAGGACAAGTGCCTTCGTTATCTGTCCAGGTTATTAGAAATAAAATAAAAAAATCAAAGAGGTAATCTCATCGAGCAGAAACAAATTACAAAATAATAAAACGTCAGTGAGGTTTAATGTTATTCATCCTATCAATTCCTAATCAGATAAATTTTTAATTCCACCTATGTATGGAACATTAAATTTCGATTTCGAGTTTTTGACGGAAATACTCCAAGTCCAAATAACCAAGTTGTGCAACGCAAAGCAAACCAACAACCAAGCTCAAAAGTCGTATAAAACTGAAATAAAAAAATACAAGGCGGATATATACCTGGGATGTGACAGTAATGCTTTCGATACAATTGGCTGACTGGAAGTGTCATTTTATGGAATCGATATTTCACAATTTTTCGATTTTCTCAAAAACGGCTCTAACGATCTCTAATTAAGTCAGCTTGTCAATGTACAATTAAATGGTCTTTAATACTAGCTAGGTCTTAAATGACGAATTTTGAAAAAAAATCTTTCTGTAAAGTACCATTATTTTTTTAAAAATAAACATTCCTCATTGTAAGCAATAATAAACAATGAATTCTAAACACAAATGACCTAGAAACTGAAATAAGGATCAGGAGACTGAAATGTCACAGACATATGGTAAGAATGGTCCCTCCTGGGAAGACTAAAAAAAAAATAAATATTTCCAAAAAACCCAAGGATACAGAAGCTCAGGAAGAAACATTAGGTAGATGAAGGAAGAAACAGAAGACTACGAATAACGAACTAGGACTGTCTGTACGGAGAAATATATAGCAAAAGACTGAAGGAAATCAAGGTTCTTGTAAGAAAGAGAAAAGAAGAAACAACCAACAACATGATGGAACACAGAAACAGACATAATGAGGGAAATAGAAGGAAAAGAAAAACAAGAGAGAAGCCAAAAGTAATGATATTCGCGTGGTCTCTAAAGTTGTTCCGCGAAAAAACAATGGATAAATACAAAATATATTAATAATATCAAATAAATTAAAGAATTATATAAATAATGAATTTCACTAAAGGAGGAAAATAGAGGCACTCTTTAAATAGAAATAATTAGCTGTAATTCTACAACTTGAGTTCCAAAGGTTTAGATTCTAACGGAAACGGCGACAGCCCGATCTTCCCCAATAGCATTGCGTCATTAGATTTTGTTAAATTTTTGTATTCTTGGCAGGGACAAACATTTTAAATTCGTTATTCCAGCCTCGAGTAATCATAAATACGAATTTGTATCTCTAAAGAAAAATATACATTTCTTGTTCATAATTTTGGCCTCCTTTTTTTTTTTTTTTTTTTTTTTTCAAAAATCACAAAAATAGCGATTACTTTCTGCCTACACAAAACTTAGAGACGTAGGTAGGGTGGTAATTGAAAGTTGTACGATGCACGCACTGTACCATATTCTTTGTTATGCAATGCTCAATTCTAAAGATAAAAAATAAATACTAACATGCTGAACAGTGTAACAAACAATGGACAAAGACCTGAATTTGTTTTATTTTTAACTCTTATTATATGAAAAAGAATTATTAACACGTGCAATATGTATGTAAATATGTGGTTGCTTATTATTGACTGAGCACCAGGATTATAAAAAATAAATAACAGAATGTTTGGCAACAGAAAACAATGGTGAAAAAGCAGCGATAGCACAACAGCAGTGTTTGACGATTGATATCAAAAGAAAAGACCGCATCAATAACAGAAAAGTATAATAATAATTTATTTACTTGTTTGTGGGACAACCCTAGTACAAATAGGGTTACCCTGTATAATATATAATTGTATTTTTATTTTTTTTAAATTGAGTTAAAAATGATTTAAATAAACAAATAACAAACAATATTCCCAAATAGGTTTATCAATATTCATCAGAGTAAAAAAAAAAATTAAAAAAAATCACTGCATATTTAATAATATAAAAGAGACAAAAACTATACATTCTATTGTTAAGGTATCCAGTAAAGTATCCAGCTCTAAGCATAAGGTTTTGTTTTATAAATAAAAAGAAGGTTTTTAGTTCCGATCATTAGGGTACAGACAGAAATTCATACAACTGATTTTGGTTAATATCACTTAGTTTCAGTCTGAATTAGATTTGATTATCTTCATACGGAGGACAGTTTGTTAAAAAATGGAAACAATCCTCCAGTGCCTTTCCATCACAGGCTGAACAAAGCTTTTGTGGGTCTAAAGTATATTGGTGCGGACAGACAATTAGAGTAATTGCATATTTAGCGAAGAGTTGTAGTTGGGAATTATTCTCAAGTAAAATACGGGGGCTGATTTTTATGTAGCTTTGAGGAGCGTCCGTTTTAATGAAGACCCTACCGTATCACGGGTTATAGATCGATTCTTGTAATAACAAGAGGTCTTTATCCTCGACGAATTCCCTACATCTCTCCAAGATCCCCATATTCTAATGTTGTTACCGGATCATTAAACAGTATCGGGTCAAACCTTTTGAAGCTCTCTAATTTAACAGAAAAGTACTATGTAATATTAAAGTTAAAAGTCTACCAAAGGAAGCATATCAACTGAAGTGGACGTTTACTGGGTATGTGTCATCCTTGATACGAGAATACTTTCCAAAATTTCTAATGAGTGGATAACAACGGAACACTAGATATGGAGACTGTTGGGCTGTACTAGAAAAATAGTAAATTATCATTTACAGTCATGTATTCAATTACAGTATAGAATATACTTTATTTAATCATATCTAAATTATTATTTTATTTTAAATTATTAAACAAATTTAATCAATATAGTAGTTTTAATTTTTGTAAATTATTAATGTTTTAAACCAGACTCTTTCACCTCCTGGGGGAGAAATTCTTAGTTATCTACACAATGGAAATATAGCTGTTATATTTTTTATTACTATTACAATCTCTTACTCATTATTAATATTTTTATAAAGACTTGAAAAAAAAATAGCATTACAGGACTTTATTAAATCTAGATTTAATTTAAACTTTATATAATGAATCAATGTAATGAGAATGCTTTAAGTAAATCCAAGTTAAATTCAATTGTGTGTTTGTCTATAAATTAATATATAGTAAGGGGAAGCAATGCGATTATGAAAAATTTCTGATTTGAGTTTTTGACGAAAATACACGCCCTGAGTTTGATAAATACGAACTATAAAAGGATTTTATAATTAACGTACATAGATATGATGGGAAATATTTTTTTCAATTAGTATACACTTTTCCGAAAATAAGAGTAGTAATATAGATATACTTTGAAAGCTAAACGTTGTAGAAAAAAAAATTAACACATTAAAAAAATATTTCCACAACAGACTCCCAACCATGCTAAATGTTATATCGTTTTAACGAGCTAAAAGAAGGAAATGTTACTCCATTTAACACACTTTAACATTTTAAACTAAAGATCATGAAACTGCTAATATCCGTTCTCAAACCAGCGAGGGTTAATATCAACTCAAGTAGGGTGGTAAATGAAAATTGTGTGACTTTTTTTTTTAATTCTTGTTAAATTTTTCATGAACGAAATCAACTTACAAAAATAGTTATCGTAATTTAAAAAAAAAAAATTTTAATTAATCATAAAACGATAACGAATTAATAAGTTCTACTGAGCGGGTCGCTAATGAGTCATATTGCTCTAGATTTTTATTTGTTTATTCATATCTCATATTGGCTCACCGATTATAGGCTGGTTGTGAAGGGTGATCTTGAATATAGTTCAATGCCAAGGTATTCTGAGTTTGTCCATGATATTGATTTAGAAGGTGAAACCTTTCGTTTTCAGAGATAAAGCAAAAATATTTATATACACTGAGTACGTAACAGAATGATCTAAAAAGATTTGGCTACTGTTCTGAAATTATTTTTGAAAAAATATTGTTCGAATCATTCTTGTAACATACAACTTTCAGATTTTCGTACGTGACTTGGACATATTTTACATTATAAATGTAGTTCAGTAGAGGTGTATGATGAGAAATAATTTTTTTAAATTTGTTTATTCAACAAAGTATAAAATATTTTTACCGACCGTATGACAACATCTATCGGTCAGTGCCAAAATAAAATATAAAAAGTTGTAGAGGTTTCAATGGCTTATATGCTAAAACATTAAACCTGAACGTATATCTACAGATTAATCTAATGAAGAACTAATATAATTTATAAATACAACATACAACTGCTATAGATGGACAAAAATTAGCAATAGTTAAATTTGCCATGGATACGACTTATTCATGAATGAACCATTGATAAATTAATATCGTATCCATTTTATTAGGCAATTTTAGCTATTAGTTGCATAGATGCCCAACTCAGATTACTTCTACTAATTATAATAATAATAAGCCGAACGAAGCCTCCATAGACAATGAAAGATCAGTTGAATGGTTAAAATCTGGAAGGATATTCTCCGAGACAGAGGGATTTGTGGTTGCCAACAGCACCGGAATGAATAAGCTCTGTGACGCTGGAATCAATCCAACACATCACGGGTGGATGTGGAGTGTTGGCTGGTACTGAATAATTACTGAGGCCCAATAATGTGACCAAAATTATCAGGCTCTAGCGATAAAGTATTAGTTAATTGATGATAAGAGCCCATACTACAAGTACCACCCAAATAGACTCCTCCAAAAAGGTCCTCTCAAGCTCTATTGGGATGAATCAATAATTACGGACCATACAATAAGCCATAATAAACCAGATATCCTCCTTATAGATCTAAGAAAAAATAAAGCGGAACTTAATGATGTCGGAATCCAAAACGATAATAGTCTAAGCTCTACTGTGGGAGAAAAACTAAGGAAATATTAGGAATTGGCGATTGAATTGAAGGAACTGTATCACTTGGAGGGAGTTACCACTACTCCACTCATTATATCCACCAATGGTCTCGTACCAAAATCCACAGTGGCAGGCGTGAATGGTTTGGGAGTGCCTGTTGATGTACTAAGGGAGGCTCAACAGTGCTCTTTGACACAGCATGTATAGTGCGAAAAGTTTTAAATATTTAATCAAAGGAAAAATAAATTAAAATATGAATGTGATTGGATTTCTAGGCCCCCCAACTCAGACACTCGACCCGCAATAACGAGAAACTCAGACTATAATAATAATTGGAGAAGTTTGTCGGGGGGTGCGGTCAGCAAAGAACAACATAAATAAACAAAAACCATATTTATTTATTTTATGCCGACGTTTCGATGAGTTCCAGGTCTTCATCAGGGTTTATGGCGTAGAAGGTAGGTCAGTTTCAGGCCTAAATAAATATGGTTTTGTTTATTTATGTTGTTCTTTGCTGACCGCACCCCCCGACAAACTTCTCCAATCATTAATCTACGGTTGTCGGATTTAAGTAATCCGATTCTCTCGGTTAAATTTTGGATTTATATAAAGTCGGGGTCGGGGGTCTCATTTTCTAATGCCCCCCCTTGCCGCGAACACCGGAAGACCCCGAAGACGCCGCGACTGCAATGCCGCCCCAGCCTAATCATGCAGGCTAGGACCTGGCCTACCCCTACCATCACGCCAGGCTCATGGACACGCTGGCCAGCCCTTGAGGAACAAGGACGTCTTCTTACAGACATAGGCGAAGATTACACGGTCTTCACCGTTTCGCCCACCGTACACCTCGACGAGGGAAGCGGCCACCTGGACGAGAAAGCGGCCCAGAAGACGTCACCGCGTCGGCGAAAACTTCAAACAGCAGATAAGCCAAATTCCATTAGCCCATGAGACCACCCCAATATTCTGTTTATATATTATCATGAATAATTAAATCAAATTAATCTAACACACTAACTATAATTGCCCCTCCAGGGGATTAACGTTATAAATTAAAGAAAATATACATGCATGTTAATTAGCGGAAAGTGTCTCACAATTTTAGCCCCCTTTTCCACACAATATTAATTTCAAACATAAAATTACACTCGGGACACCTGCAGTATAACACGAGCAGGTCCCGATGTATACAACGGTCAACTATCTACCATAACCATAATAATAATAAAGCCTTAGGTTAGATGCCGATACTAGCAATCGTTCCTGACAAACGTCTGTTCAGTAATACTCCTCGAAATCCAAATCTATTAAATCAGTCTTTATGCCATCCTCCCATCTACTTTTTGGTCTACCTCTCGAACGTTTATCCGTCGGTTCAATGTTTCTTAACATTTTAGAAATACATTGGTCACTAAGTCCTACAATC
The DNA here is from genome assembly GCF_000696795.3 of Halyomorpha halys. NCBI lineage: Eukaryota > Metazoa > Arthropoda > Insecta > Hemiptera > Pentatomidae > Halyomorpha > Halyomorpha halys. Next base: position 783,615 of record NW_027104738.1, read on the forward strand.
TTATACTCACACCTTTTTAGCCACGATGAATTGCATTTACCAGGTATAATCCCCTTAATTCAACGTTGTACAGCCTTCTGAATTCTCCGGTTAACTCATCCCTTTTCGGTCCGACTATTTTACCTTATTTTCTAAAACCTTAAGGTACTGTTCACTTAGTGCAAGAGGCAATGTTTAGTATCCCTAAAGAACATTGGTAAATATAATAGTTTTGTAAATTCTGACTTTTAAGTTTTTGGACAGAATAAAATCAATAAGACATTTCGAAAAAGAAAAATAACAAGCATTTACCACTTTTAACCTCGCTTTTATTTCCTCATCAATTTAGTTTTTTATAGCTACCATAGGACCTAAATACTTAAGCCTAGCTATCTGTTGAAATATATTTCTTCCTCTACCTGTATCACGGAAATTATTTCCAAAATTAATAAAATAAAACTGAAATGAAAGTGATTTAAAAAAGGGAATTAATGATAGTATAATAATACTGTATAGACTGTTGTAATATTTAATAATGGCATACAATAAATGAATAAATGAAATATAACTAATGGAGAGAATAACAATGGTCGTAATTTACAACTAATAAATTAAAGACAATGAAGCTAATAAATTATTTAAAGCACGTGAAAATTACGAAGTAAACCTGACTTGAAATAACAATACAATATAATTAAAGAACTGTCATAGGTATATCTAAATAATATATACTTGTATCGTTAAGATTTATTTGGAATATAATGAAATCGAAGTCACTAAGTGAGAAAATAAATATAACAAACAGTTATTTAGTCAATAATCAATTATTAAGAATCATAAAAGTACGAAAATACTTGTAAGATAAAAATTTCTTTTTAAGCTTTCTTTGAGATTTCCATAGAGAGACCATTGATCAGCCGTGTGTAATATACACAATTTTATAATGAAGTGTTCATAGTGACCGTAGATATGAGGCGTGCGGTCATTAAAGATATACAAATAAGTAAAACTTTTTTTATTTTTTCGTGGTTGGTTTATTAGTTATTTTATTTTTATTTTTCTCTGAATTAAGGTTGTTATCTCGTTTTGTTTTACAGCCGTGATGAAGGCCTATATGTTACTACCCTATTCTAATCATGGTGAGGGGTCAAGTAAGGAGAGGTCAGTTTCATTTCGTGAAACTGCAACAGAAATAAAAGTCAACCTCCACGCCGGATTCGAACCGGCGGTGCTGCAGTCACGAGCTAGTTAAACTAGGAGCTTTAACTCGCATTGCAACGAGCGGCCCTTAAATCATTTTTAGCTATACCTTAGTTTACTTTTATTTAATGTTATATATTCTGTTATCTTGTTACATTATTTTTTTAGTTTTTATTTTCTTCAGCTCTGGTGAAGCCCTGCAAAGTTGGGCGAAACGTTGGTTCTACATGTCTATTGTCAGTAAACAATGATCCTTACATTGTATCTCAAACCCTCCAATTCCAAATCACCATCCTTGAAGAATGGTGCCAAAAATGGAGAATTAAAATTAATTCCAATAAATCCCACCTAATCACATTTACCCTTCGTCGTAAACCAATGACCTCTTGCTCAACAGTATCCTTTAATAATACCCCCCTTATTCCTGTCGAACAGATCCGTTACATAGGACTACATCTCGACAAACGACTGACATGGAATCATTTCGACTATTACAACATTTTCTAGGCAAACGATCTAAATTGTCAATCCATTACAAAAGACTGATCTACACGACTATTATAAGACCTATCTGGACATACGGAGTTGAGCTTTGGGGCTCCACTAAACCATCAAATTCCTCCCGAATCCATTCCTTACAGTCCAAAATCCTTCCTAAAATCTTTAATGCTCCTTACTTTGTCGCAAATCAAGTCATCCATCAGGACCTCAATGTTCCATATCTTGCCGATTTGGCCAGAACCAGATACCATTCCTTCCATGATAAACTTCTCAACCACCCAAATTCACTTCTTTCTAACCTGGCTTCTCCTTCATTACCTAATAGTTCTCCTAGGCGTCTGAAAAGAAGATGGCCTCGGAATCTTCTCCTCTACAAATGTTATTGGAGTTCTATCAATGGGTAGATCTACAGCAAATTGACTTGTATATATGTTATACAGTTGTAAATAATAATAAATAAATAATTTAAAAAAAAACTCTGGTTCACAATAACTAGCTTATTTACTACTTGATTTATTTTTACCGCACTCAGACCATCTTTCTTTTGTATTTGTGATTCTTATATTTATTAGTTATTCCGATAGATGATTGAACAAATTTGGTACCATACAGTTTAAAGTGCGTTTCTGTGATTAAATAAATTTAGTTGTTTTGTTTTTTTCTAAAATTATGTGGATAACTATTTTTTTTTTCTGAATCAATCACTGTTCATAAATGTGAGTGTAATTTTGTACAAATAGAATAGTTTAATTTTAAGAAAATAAAACATTGTTTTATTCTATTCTTTACACCTCTATCAATTACAATATCCATGATGAAGATCTGCAATATGAAGCGAAATGTTGGTTATTAATAAACAGGTAAAACTATTCACTAATTATTTTTCCTAGGTCATGCAACTCAGACAATCTCCTACTAATCGTTAAGTCATCTAAATATATATATTATTATATAATTTATTAAAATCATACGGCACTGATAATTTTTTTCCTAAATGTTTAATTATGAATTTGTCGCTTCGGATGTTAACGTTTGCTATAGCAACGAGAGGGCTTAAATATTGTAAGAGCTACCAATAATGTACTTCAAGATATTTTGATAAGGGGCCTTCCAGAATATAGGCAGTAATAAGAACACTAGAGAGACCTTCGGATTCCAGACACTGACATTAGAGTACAATGCGAACTTTCATCACCAACTCGATCCCTACTTGCCTATACGAGCTATGTACGATAAGTTAAACATTTGTTTTTTAAAATTGTTATTAGGTCAGTAATATAATTAAAATCATAAAAGACAATAAGAAATAATAATTATATCTGTTTAAATAACTATATTTTATCCCATTTAAGTATCAAAACAAATTATATTTCTTTATAAGTCCTACGTTTCGGCCAATTCGGCCATCAAAGACAATCTTAAATACACATTTAGAACCACATAAATTTAAAAAAAACTTTATGAAGGCTATTCTGCCCAGCTCAATAATTTCATTCCAAAATTATCCTATTTTGTCAGTTCTTAAAACCTTTAATCACATTCAATTTACACTATTATACTTTATCATTGCTATAATAATAATTGTCAAAATAGGGTTATTTTGGACTGAAATTATTGACCTGGGCAGAATAGCCTTCATAAAGTTTTTTTAAAATTTATGTGGTTCTAAATTTGTATTTAAGATTGTCCTAGAGGATGGCCGAATTGCCTGAAATGTTGGAATTATGAAAAAACATAATTTGTTTTCAGAGTAAAATTGGATAAAAATTTATTTATTTAAACAATAATGACCAATTTCAAGAAAGTGAAAAGATTATATATGCAATAATTATAAAATTCAAGGTTCCTATGAAAATTAATTTCTTATTTCATTTAAAAAGTAGCGTTTGCAAACTTTTTTTTTTTAACATTTACGTTTAATTCAAAAACATAAATACTCCCAAATATAGGAACTGTCATAAAATTAGTTCATACTTCTATAAAAATGTTTGTATAGTTATTTTTGTTAAATGTCATGACAACAGCATGATGCTGCGCAAGTACGGACAGATTTTTTTTTTTTATTTAGCTGATTTTAAAAATATCTGTACTGTTTAGTATATATACTTCATAATTATGCTAGTTCATGAATATTCTATTAAATTGCTAATAATAGTTTTGGATGATGTCTAAAAAAAAAACACTCCTACACCGGATAAAAAGTGTATTTGTGATAAAAAAAAATTTAATGTATATGAATTTTAAATTAATGATAATTAAAGATATGAGAACAGCTTGTTTTTTTTATATAATAGTATTGTTTTATAATGTAATGAGAACTCTGTAAACGGAGGAGTACTCCGAAATATTGGTTTATTTTATATATTTTAATAAAAGGAGAAAAGTAAAAGTGTTTATTTTAAATTTAAATTAAAACCTAACTACGAATCACTAAAGATTAATATAAAAAAAAAATATTGATAAATACTCTTCCACAAAATAAATTATTTTTACATGTAGTGTATTCCAACATATTCTCTTGTAAGCAATATCTCCGATAGTTGACTAATTATCCAGAGGGAAACACTTACATTCGAAAACAAGAAGTGAGTTAAAAAAAAAGTTAGGAAATTTATATATGTTGAAATGATGAAGAATTTCACTTGATGCATTCATTTATATTTCTTTAATTGTACTTTAGTAAGTTCAATTTTCTAAATTTTACAATTACTTAATGCATATCAAAACGCGAATTAAATAGATATTTGTAAAAAAAAGAAAGTGATTTAATAAAAATTATTTCTTCTCCTGTACAACACAACTTTAAAAGACGTAAAATTTCTGATGGCTAAAGGACTTTTTGTTGAAGCCAATCGAAACGCTCAGTTGCATAAGTCATAGGAACAATCATTTCTGACATGTAATAACTGACTCCCATACTCGGGAGTGTGAAAATAGGAGTTCCTATTTTTGATTGGCGAAATCGATGGTAGAATTCGACATTACATCATTGTACATGTTAATTCGTGACCGAGTGACAGATTCGATTGTCAATTAATAAAACCATAAAAGGAGTGTACACTTTTTGTTTCAGTTCCTCGTCAGGAATTGAAAATCTAAATGAAGTGTCTAACCGCAACATCTACACATCAAATTACATTTTTAAACATTTTAAACATTTAACCCATTAATTGTATCCAATCTCTCCAATCCCATATCAAAGCCCTCGAAGAATGGTGTCGTAATTGGAGGATTAAGATAAATGCCAACAAATCCCATCATATCACCTTTAACCTTTGTCGTAAACCTATCGACTGCCCTACAGTTTCATTTAATAATGTTACTCTCACCCCTGTCGAACAGATCCGCTACCTTGGACTACATCTGGACAAACCACTAATCTGGAACCCTCATACAAGACTGAAAAGACAGGAAACTGTATGTCGATTTTGACTATTACAGCACTTACTAGACAAACGGTCAAAACTTCCAACACATCACAAAAGACTGATCTATATGACTGTAATAAGGCCAATCTGGACATATGGAGTTGAACTTTGGGGCTCCACTAAACCTTCGAATTCCTCTCGTATCCAATCCTTACAATCCAAAATCATCAATGCTCCTTACTTTGTCACAAATAAAATCATTCATAAAGACCTTAATGTTCCCTATGTAAACCTATCACTCCTTAGATTACAAACTCCCAAACCACTCAAACCCCCTAGTTTCTAACCTTGCATCCTCTTCCATTCCTGACAATCCTCCGAGGCGTCTGAAAAGAAGATAGCCATGAGACCTGCTAATGTAAAATGTCATTAGAGTGCTACCAATGGGTAGTTGCTCAACACGCCTGTAACACTTCATTTTAACTAAGATCAAATTTACAAAATGTATTATATAATATACAGTTGTAAATTTTAATAAAGATATTAAAAAAAAAATTTAAATTCATATTTATTTTTTGCAGTTATATTAGACTAGACTGTAGTTAGAATGTATATATACATATAGTAATATTTTTTTTTGTTTTGGATTTTGAAATTTGAATATAACGGTAAGGGGTTTTATTTATTCTTCTAAATTGGGATAGGAATGCTATAAATCTGGCCGATATTTCCAAAGATATCCACTTTTCTAAGAAGGAAATATTTTATGAAAACGAATGAATTATTAATGTTACTTGCAATTCTCATTCAATAAGGAGACCAGCTATAACTCATCGCACCTCACAATATATACATAGAGAAATCCACCGACCCTACGAATCGTAAGAGACTTACATAATCAAAGCAGATAGTGTCCACAATGAAGTTCTTTATCGCTGAAATACCAAGCGTTTTCAGTTTGTAAACATTGTCCGGAAAGTATGATTAACGTTCTATTGTGATCGGAAGGTATCTAATCGTGATCTAGGATTGCGCACACTGGAAGAGAAAGATTCCAGCAGGGGTTCGACCTAGATTTGGAAGAGATGGATGGCAGATAGACTGCTACTGGAGTCTGGCATACATCATCCAGCGGCGGTTAACTAACGATACGGCTGCTATGCCTTCGAGTAAATTGAACCCTCCATAGTTTGAGTAATTACCCTACGCCGTTTGATGTAACTTTCAACTTGTAATATCAATCTAAACCTTCATCAGTTATTCAATATATGTTTAGATGGAGGGTAATAGCTGTTTCACGAAGAGTGGCTTGTGCATATTTTGTTCGAGTAATCATTAAAATAAATAAAGCAGAAGTGCTTTATTTTAAGGTTTTGGTGGTTGCATGCACCTTAGAGAGTTTTTTTTCCCAAACTGCAGTACTAGAAGAGTTTGATGGACTAAGGGAATTTACCCGGATTTGACTCTGCTTGGTACTAAAATTAATTAAGATCGTTCATTGACCGTATCTAGTATATAAAAGGAAGATGAGCAGGTCTATCCATCTGAGATCTGCGAATCTGGCCTGGAGCGTTGACTTTTTTCATAAGTGACGGTCCCACTAAATGAAAAACTTGACCCCTTCATCAGAACTTGCTGAATAATCTCAATAATCAAGTAAGCTCAATAATCAAGCCCAAGATGAAAACGAAACCTAAGCTCATAATAAACAACTTGATTACTATTGGAGTTCTTTGGATCACCTTCCTTTTATATGTTAATTTTTTTCGATGTGTTCCTTGTTAGTATCACATACATGCGATTTTGTGATCCATCCCCCCAATTTAGGTTTCATACAACAAAATTACATAATACTATTTAAGAGCGCGTTTCCATTACACTGTTCAGAACATATCAGATATAAGATTGGAACAATTCATAGAGGAATACAAAAGAGTTAACCCACCGATATAATAAAGGAATTTTGTATTTAGGTTTTATTTATAAACGTTCAATGACATCAATTTATCTATTTAAATGAACATATGAAAACATAAAACTAAATGAAAAATAGTTACAAAACCTTTATAAAATATATTTGCAAAGACATAAATATTTAAATTATATTATTTCAAAATTTTTTGAGACAAGGTAATTATTTATTAAATAAAAAAAAAAATAGTATCCAATTCTGTCTCAACACTTTATTTCTCACTAGTCCAACGTTTCGGCCATTCTAGCCATCTTCAATATAAACTCTTCCTAACATTAATTTACAATTTCTATTGCAGGCTATTCTGCCCAGGTCATTTTCTTTATTATAAATTCAAAACCTATTTATTTAAAATTTAAAAACATTAACATTTAATTTTCCTCTATAAGATTATTAACAATTAAATACACCACCATATAACAAACTATTTATAACCTCCCACTCCCAACACCAGCAAATATTTTATTTGATGGGTCTAACTGAAAAAACTAACATTCTCCATTTCACAATACTTTAATTTAAACATGAAACTATGTAATGTCAATAAAATCACAATCATGTTGTGTCATCATGTTTATGCTTTGAAGAATGTAATGCAGTAAAGACTGCTATTTATATGGGTCATTGAATGGGAGAAATATGAGATGAATAAGAATATAAAGTGGACACTGTAAAAAAAAAAATCAGATAAAATAAATAGACAAAGGAACAAAAAAAATAGATGTAATATAACTTAGCGGTATATTTAGCTGTGATGAAAAAGAAAACCATAGAAGGATAAGAAAATAATAAAAATTAATTTTCTGTCAGTTTTACAGACGGCCTGTCACCAATACTATTAAACATAGTACTATATTATATGTACTATTATGAATGAATGAATGAGATCTAATATCCACTACTAGAATTTTAATATTTATTATTATTATTATCACTCTATTTTATTAAATTTTTTTAATATTATTTTGTCGTGAATATGTATTATGAATGAACACTTTGAGTTCTAATAACCCTTCTTGTCTTTGATCGTTGCTACTTATTATTAATAATATTGTTTTAATTAATAATTAATATTTATTTATTCGAATTATTATTCTTTAATTAAAACAAACAGTTATAATAGGGTTATAAGAAAACTTAGGTGGGCACTACTATATTTCAAATTGTACAAATTTTTATTTAATTGTACTGCTCATTGCTCTAATTGTATCACTATAATTAACATGTATTATCTAGTTTATATTATACTATTTTTTCAATATAGAGTAAACAGGAAAAAAAAATTCAATTCTTTATCCTAGTTTTAATTTTAGTTTGTATTTCACTTTTACCTTATATGTAATATAAAATATTTCACGGTGATCACTTGAAACTTTTTTATATAATAAAGAGATGAGAATTGATGAGATAGGCATGGTCAAATTTTTTTTTTACCTTTATTTATAATTTGAATAATTAAATGAATAATAATGTACAGTAAAAGCGAACCCGTTTCCAGCACCATCTTAAAATGGTATGAGAGATATTTCCATTAAAAAATTGTGTCAATTCACTTATTAAAGTAATTCTGTTATAACCTTGGTTTTAATATATAGAGCATTCCTTCCTACAGGCAATTAAATATTGGGTAACTCCACCAATATTTAACAAACCTCAAGCTGCGTCCTATCTTTCCCTAACAGCCTTCGTAGTTGAATAATAACTGGTTCTTCAGTGCCAATTAACAACTTAAAAGCTTGTTAAATCATTTTAATACACCACTCTAGTTCCAAATTCATATACATCTTCCTATTATTTTCATATATGTTGGTAATTGTGGTTCATTAATACTGAGTGAATAACGAATGTGTTCACCCTTCAGTTACATTTATCGAATAAGTAATGAGTTATTAGTCCAAGAGCCGAAGAGGAGAAAAAGTGAGTTACTTAACTCCAAGTTTTGATTACTTTAATAAAACTGTTTATACTTGGTGGTCGAAATTTATTATACTGCCAAGTATAGTTAGGGAGAATAAAAAATATCTGCTGTTGCAAAACGTTAAAAAATATATAATAATTATTTTTTTATTCGGAGTTCCATATCATTCAAACTACTTACAACACTAGAAAACATAATAGAGCACCATTTGAAGAAGAGTAAATTTTCTACACCTAAATGAGATATTTACGTTCAACAGTTCTCCAGACCTCCTTTTTTTAAAAAGCAACATTTCATAAAAAATATACTGAATAATTATTAGTTAGTGAATTTATTTTTGGAAAATCTTATTAACATTTTTTCAAAGCCCACTTATAGGGGAATTATAATTTGAGTTAAACTATCATATTTAATCGTATTGGGGTATACCACTATGATTATGTACAATATGTACAGATTGTTCAAGTGGCTGTAATGCTACCAATTGTCACCGCACTTATGGGGCGCTGGTTGCAACGTCTAGATTAGGCTGATGTTTCAACTAATCCAGGAATTTAATATGTCTCCTTCTGATGAAGTTCGTGACCGTTGAGATACCCAGTATTTACGATGTTTTTTCAGGTGCTAATTAAATATTGCTCGATTTAACTATCTTAAAGTCTCCTCTTCCCGTTTTAAGAAAATGTTTTCAAAAGTTATATAGGACGATCGTTTCCTGAGGGTCTATCAAAACAAGGAATTGTATAACTACGTTATATTGTTCGGAAAAAAAAAAAAAAAAAAAAAAAAATGAGGGTCTATCACCCATCCAAGTGATATGGCCTGCACATATACATCCATTTTTATTGTATATATTTAATTTGTTTATGTTTATTTTTCTAGGAGGTCAGAAAAAAAATGAGGGTCTATCAAACTCTATAGGTTATTTGGGCATTAAATTGGATCGCCACATGACACTGTCAGGTCATAGCTACAAGAAAACCAGACGAGTCCGTCTCACATCATATCGGTTACACCATCTTTTATCATTACCCGTACTCTCACTAAGGCTCAAACTCCAAATTTATAAAAGTTTTGAGACCAGCACTTCTATATGGTGCTCCACTCTTCACCTATCTCAGAGAAGGGACACAGCGCCATCTACAACGTTTCCAGGACACGCCAGTGCGGCCATCGCTGAAGAAGATGAAGATAGATCAACTACAGGAGCTCTTCGAACTACCCACTGTGCCTGAGTTCATCCAACGCAGGCACATAATATTTTTCGACTCCCTATATCACCAAAGAAATCTACTGTTCAGGACCCTTACACCAGCGCCCCCTCCGGTGCGTTGGCAACAAACCAGATAAAAATTCAGAAACGACGTGCCAGGACACGTATTTAGGGAATAAGTTGTTTTAGGTTTAGTTTAAATTTCAAAACCAATCAGTGCCCCAGCACATTATAAAATTCAAAGAACTCTTATTACAACAATTTTTTATTTATTTATTAACATTTACAACTGTATAAAAAAAATACATCAAGCAAATTTGAAGTAAGATGATACAGCATGTAGAGAAACTACCCAGTAGTAGAACTCAATATAAGGCACGAGGCCATCTTCTTTTCAGGCGCCACGGAGGATCGCAAGGAATGGTAGAGGAAGCAAGGTTAGAAAACTAGTGGGTTTGGGAGGTTAGGGAGTTTATAATAGAAGGAATGATATCGATTTCGGGCTAGATCGGTTACATAAGGAACATTTAGGTCTTTATGGATGGTTTTATTAGTAAACAAATAAAGAGCATTGAGGACTTTACGAAGGATTGGATACGAGAGGAATTCGAAGGTTTAGTGGAGCTCAACACAGTATTTCCAGAAGGGCTTTATTTTTGTCATGTATCTCTACAACCAAAATACAACTCAAAAACAACTTAAATGTAGGCTACTAAAGAAGAAGAAAAAATTGCATAACCAGAATATATATTCATGCTAAAAACCATAAATTAAATTCGGAAATAGGGGTAATGGAAAAAAAAGAAGAAATGAGGGTGTAGTGGAGTGGATCCGGTCGGGATAAAATAATTCATCTTCGTAGGAGTAGTAGTTTTCATATTTGCCAAAATAAATTTTCATAATATAGATTTCTAACCATTAGAGATACAGATGTCTGCCAGAACTTAATTAAAGGAAAATTAATGTACTATTAAGTAGTTTCTGGCGTTCATATTCGTACGGCTCGTAGTTTTTAGGATATTTTGTATATAAATATGAGCATTTTATATAACTTTGAAATCAATTTATTTCAGCAAATAGCAAGAACTATACTAATCCTACGAAGATAAATGCCATACATTACTTTATGGTAAATTAAAATAATTTTAATATGAGTGCTAATAAACACCAATACGTCGAATGGTTTCTGAGATATAGATATCCCAAAGTAAATCCATTAAATACCTATTATTCAGTACATTTTTTATGAAATGTTACTTTTAAAAAGTTTATCTCAAAAACCATTAAACGTAATGTAATAATAATGGAACGTAAACAGCTCTAATAAAGCTGATATTTTAGCGACTTAACTCTACTTTGAATTATGTTTTCTTGTGTTGTGGGTAGTTTTAACCATATGGAGCTCCGAATGAATTTTTTTTTGTGGACATTTTGAAACAGCCGCCATTTTTTATTCTATCTATCTGTATTTGGCAGACTCATCAATTTTAACTAGTAACAATACGTAGTTTTCATTAAATTAATGAAAAATTGGGGGTGAATTCACTAACTTTTTTCCATTGGGCTCTTGTACTATTAGATATCAAATGGTTAGTTCTCAGGTGGTCACCCCTATTCCAAACTGAAACGCTGAAACTCTTTTATTACAAAAAAAAAAAAAAAAAAAATTGAACTAATTGTTTCAACTGATGTGAAATATGGGTTTTTGGATCTACTGAAAATTATTGTCTAGTGTGCCAGGTCGTGTTTGTTAGTAATCTTCTCATATATGCTAATGAATATATACAAATATAATGTGAGACTTTTGAAAAACTAAAATATGAACGTAATACAAACTTACAGTTCGTGGCGAAAGAAATTTATCAATACTTAAATTAAAAATTAATCGACATTATGAACTTTTGTAAACGAATTTTATCAATTTTTTTATAGCCCTTTATCATCTTCTTGTAATTATATTTTCCTGAAAAAGCTGCATTTATTGCATATTTTTATTTTTAATGCGACCTTAACATAAAAATATGTATTACTTTTAATTATAAACATTTGCATGGAAACGATATTTATTTATCAATGGTCCATTCATGAAAAAGGGTTGTATCCATGGCAATTTTAGCAATTAGTTTCAGCTCAAGCTAATTTTTGCCCATCTCTGTCCCCATTGTCCCGATCTTCGTTTTGTATTGAACGTACCAAATCATAGTCGTAGAACATTTAAAACTTACTCCTTTCTTTAATTTTAGAGATAAAGTCCTTCGAACTGAATAATTTTCACAAAGTCATTATTCATTTAATATTATTTTTGTTTATGAAGTATTCTCCTCGAACAAAATACTCTATCAATGCACAATTATGATTTTATTCCGACAACAATAACGTCTTGAGAATGACAGCCTGAAAGGGCCAAGTATAACAATCGCCTCGCCTTCCTCTCGAAGGTTACAAACAATGCCGACCTTCTACCTTCTTTATCTTATCATGGTCGATTACGTTACCTTCTCCAAAACCTTGCTCCAAAGGCGAATTTGATGTCGGTAAATATCAGCGAGACCATTACCGCGTACCAACTCTTTCACAATACGCTTTACAGGTGGCCTGGGAACACAGTGTCTAAAATCATCAGAGTTATCCACAGCCCAAAGGAAAGTAAACAGAACGGACTGCCTGTTGTAATGTTATTAACATGAGAGAGTAATTGCTAGTACTCTTGGCATTTAGACCGAAGCAGTATCTGGTTCAAAGACATAATAGGCAGCTTGCATGAGCTTGCACCGATAAATCGCACCGAGTCTCTTTCACCGGGGCCACGAACCAGGATAAATATTGGCCAATCTGACGGGAGTCTAGTCTGTCTCCTTGTCAAGAATACCAATCATTGTTCAGCGTAGTATTAAAGAAGAGACCCAAAAGAAAGCAATATTAATTAATAATGAATATGCTTTATTAAAAACATATAACAAGTATATTATTTTATTAATAAGCCATTATAAATTATGAAGAAGATGGTCAGAGTTGTGGTTATAAGAGAAACAAAAATAGTTAATAGCTATATATTTCCCGACGTTTTGTCCCACTTTGTAGAGCTGTTCAAGTTGATAGCTTTAGTACTAAACAACTTGAACAGCCTTGATGAAGCTCTACAAAGTGAGGCGAAACGCCGGGTAATAAATATTTGTTTCTCTTTTGACCGCAACCTTGACCATCGTCAACATTATTAGGTCATTATAGTTTCCACACAATTTCTATTCCATGTGTACTAGTAAACATCGATATATATATATATATATTTGAAAATAATTCATCTTCGTAGGAGTAGCAATCCTTAACGATCGGACCCGCCCCACTAAGACCTCTTTTTTTTTTTTTTTTTTTGACCTAGAAAAATAAACATAAACAAATTAAATATATACAATAAAATGGGTGTGTATATGTG
>NW_027104738.1:797248-811197 GCF_000696795.3 Halyomorpha halys
TATATAATACCATTAATTTTCAAACATATGGAAGTATTAGTTCGATTAATCAGTAGCAAAATATTAATACTGTTATAGATACAAATAATAACAGTATTTGAATATTTATTACCATCGATATTGGAATAGATATTAATAAATTCCTATAAATTGGTAAATTCTTGTTATACATGTTTATTTTTAATTATCTCCTAATCACAATGCATCATGTATATTAATAGGTCCTTTTTTTTTCACAAATTTATATATTCCCGGAGTGTATCAATGTGAACGGATACAGCTTATACAAGTATAAAATATAATAACGAGGTAGAAATAGCTAGAAATTAATTTATTATTTATTTAGTATGTTTATGAGAGATATGCTACATTCATGTTATATTTTTTTTTAACGACTTAGTTGGGTCTTGCGAAGAGTAATAAAATATTGGTATACTGAAAATGTAAGACCGATCGGTGCAAGACGATGTAAGACGAATTTATGTTGAATAACTTTTAATTTCTAAATAGTTACAATTGATTTTTTTAATTATATAGAGATAATTATTTTTAATTAATAATGAAATTTTAATGATATCAAAAATTTGACTAAGCAGTGTTTTATAGACCTTAAGGACCATACTGTCTCAATGGGTGCAATGGGCTAGAAATTCCTGTACATAATAACAGTAAATTTAAAATTAATTATTTTAATAAGGTAACAATAATTTTTATTTTCTATTATTGACGTGACAGACTGTGGAGGCTTCGCGCGATGTACTTAAGAAATACATCGCGCGTTTCAGTCCTTGGTTTTCATAGGGTGAGTTCGTCACTCCCGCGCCTATTTTTGTGAGTCCCACCTATTGGCTAAAAGGACCTCACAAATGTCCTAGGGGAGGTTGTGAGTGAGTATTGTATGATCAACATCCCGGATAGGACCGGGGTCTCTAAACTTCGAACTCTCAACCTTTGGGTTGGAAGACTGGCGCGTTACCACGCTACAACCGTCACCCCTTTTATCATCTATAGTAAACTTATAAATTTTACTGTTGTACAACAGAGGACTAAGCAGTCTCCTATAGAGCTTGTAGAACCCTCTAGACTAATCGATGCAATAGCTCACTAATTATTGAATAACTCAACTAAATTCTTGATACATATTTGAAAAAATAAATATAAATAATCAAATATGTATTTTTTAGGCTTTGGATTGGAAATATTATTTTCTTTTTTATTTTATTAATTAATTCAGTCAATATCTAAATGATCAAAACTTTATATAAATTATGTTAAATCTCAAAAAATTAAATGGTAATTTTCAAATTCGTAACTATAACAATCAAACTTCTGAATTCTTAATGTTTCTCCGATACTTTCCAAACCAATTTATAAAACTGAGATTTACTGAAGATTATGGTGATATAAATCATTAAACACTATGTATAAAATACATAAGCAAGCCACTCAGAAGCGGTACACGAACTTGTCAAATGCCAGGGATAATAATCAGTCCTGTTTACGTGACTATTGGAAATGGCAGAAGTAACCGGGGCAGGGCGTAACGACATTGCCGCCTTGTGCAAGGGAACATGACAATCACTTAAAAAAGTTGTAATTATGGTATCAAGAAATGTTATAAAGGTATCAAGCTGTTTAGTAAAAAAGAGTTAGTACATAAATCTAATACACAATATTTTAAACCTTTTAATGAATATACATTCGAGGAATACATTGTGTGGAAAATTTGGGAAATCAATATGATGTCGCGGAATTAATTTTATATGTTAGTAATTAGGGCGATAAAAAAAACCGTACCTTGACTCCTAAATTTTTGGATAAGTTAGCAAACAAGCCTTATTATTACTATTATTTAAGAATTTTCCTCATTCTTGGCTTTCACCAGAAATAGGTCACCTGTGTTAGGGTGGGTTGGGATGTCAGCTGTATAAACCGTATAAAGAATAGGACCTAAGATACTACCTTGAGGAACACCGGCAGAGTGAGAAAAGAGAAATGAGTAGGCTAGGTTATGATTTACTTTAAAGGTTCTATTTGTGTGGTAGGAGCGGATTATAAGGAAATATATAGGGGGCAGGAATTGACGAAGTTTATAGAGCAGACATGGATGCCAGACTCGATGAAATAGTAAAGTCTGAAACGTAGTTTACTCAGCATATAGATCAGTGAATATGAATAACTATTAGTGCCGTACCGTTCACGAAAAACGAAGTTTGAAAGATATCCCAACCCACCCTAACACAGTTCTAACAACATACTCATGACACATACTGCCTGTAAACAACGACTCAACTAATCATCACAAATACTACAGACACACATAATATCTATTGAAGAATGGTGTCAAAACTGGAGAATCAAAATAAATATTGATAAATCCCACCAGGTCACCTTTATTCTCCGTCGTAAACCTCTGCCCTCCTGTCCTACAGAATCCTTTCTAAATACTCCACTAACGCCTGTTGAACAGATTCGATACTTAGGAATCCATCTTGACAAATCTTGGAATCCACACACAAGACTGAAACGACAAGAAACTGCTCGTAGATTCCGATTGCTATAACACTTACTTGACAAACGCTCTAAACTTCCCATTCCCTACAAAAAATTAGTATACACTACGATAATCAGACCAATTTGGACATATGGAATTGAGCTCTGGGGCTCCACCAAACCATCAAATTCCTCCCGCATCCAATCCCTACAATCCAAATCCTACGTAAAATCCTTGATGCTCCTTATTACGTTACAAATAAACTCATTCACAAAGACCTTAACATCCCATTCGTTGCAGAATTGGCCCAAAACAGATATGCGTCTTTTCATTCCAAACTCCTTATCCACCCTAAACCATTAATTCTTAATCTTTCATCCTTCACAATCCCTGATAATCCTCCGAGGCGTCCAAAAAGAAGATGGCCACGGGACCTTCTAATTTAAATTAATGTTTGAACTACCACCGATGGGTGGTTTCTTCCCAAGATTTTAAGTGTATATGAAACATACAACATATTTACTTATTGTATTATTTTGTACAGTTATAAATTACATTAAATAAATAAAATCTATTTCAATAACTCCTTGACATTCTTCAAAACCGGACCCAATCTACAAAGCTATGAAAGATAAAACTTCATGTTTATCGTTGCAATGTTTATCAATAAGCGACAGATGTAATATAAATAAGGATTAACGAAACCAGATGCTCGATGCCTACATAGTATTTCCATCGACTATCGACTACCCAAACAGATAAACCGGTCAATATAAAATCTAATAAAAGAGTCCTAACATAAACAATATTATTATGTAAAATATCGTTTCAAATTGAGCAAGGGTGGCATTGCATTAGATCAGCAAGTTATGCACCGCTGCTTGAATGGTCTCAGTAAAAGTACAGCTCCTGACCTATCATAGTGAGAGGGTTGGCGGGGTGTGGCCACCATAACCATTCTAAACGTTCTATCAATAAGGTTAAGCCAATAACTGATTATTTCTACAAGCTATTTCAAACCCAACTAACAACTTAACATTCCGATTTAACATGCTTTAATACCTTTAACCCTTTAATGTGTCGTTAAGTACTATTTCTTAATAATTACAGTTCTATTTAATTTATTTATTTCTTGAAGAGTCTTTCAGGTGAAGCATTAAAATTCGTCAAATAAGCACCTCTTATATCATCTTTTTCGAAAATTGACTAAATTATTCCTTTCCAACGATTTAATTATTATTTCCTTATTATTATTAATTATTTCCTTTCGATTCCTCTATTCAGAGCATTTTATTTTATTTTTTTCTAACTCTGTTCAAGAGTAGCTAAACCATCGAACATCAATCGTCTCAATCCAAAACCATTAGAACCATAGTCAATGCACCCTATTACGTTTCCGACAGAACACTACACCATGACCTTCATATCCCTTTTGTCCTTCACCTCATACCAAACAAATTCTCAAAATTCCATATAAATCTTTCTAATCATCCTCGTCCAGTTTCACCCATTCCTACAAACAACCTCGAAGGTTGAAACGGCAGTGGTCGAAGGACTTATTGTAAATTGTTTTATTTATTGATATTTACAACTGTATACAAAAATACAAGTAAATTTGATCATAATGACATAATGATATGATACAGGATGTAGAGAAACTACCCAGTAGTAGAACTCTAAAAACAGTTTACAATATAAGGTCACGAGGCCATCTTCATTGTAAAATAAAAATGGACAATTGGAGATCTGGCAACGGTCAGATGTTCCACTCAAGTTGAGTGTTAGCGGCATTAGCGCATTTACGCAGCATCCACTGGCTTATTTCCAGTGACGCGGTGAGAGGGATGCGCTGGGTAATCAAAGTCCTGCTCTGCTCCTCACAGGTGAAGTAGAGTCGACTCGGGGCTCCTTAGGTCGATAGTGTAATATTGTATATGAGAGTGTAAATGTGACCGCACTTCCAGGCTAAGTATTGGAACCAAGAGCTTTCATGGTTTGTAATAATAATTTTATTTTTTATTACTTAGGGTAATCATCCTAGGTTTCAATAGATAGCACAGATACATATAATTCGGCTTAATTCTATGATAATTATTGGGAAACATTTGGGCCGCCTGTCGCTCACGTGGTCGAAGAGCAGGTCTTTGCAACCAGAGAACTGCGACGAAGCGGGTTTAAATCCGATCTGGGGATCGACTTTTTTAATTTCTGTATTGGTCCCACGAAATAAAACTTGATCCCACACCAGGGTTAGAATAGGTTTGTTAGCTCTAGCTATATCAGAAATGACCAGGAAGGGGTAATATAAAAAAAAGAATTGGGAAACATGAGGCCGTTGTAGTAGAGGGAGTTAAGGCGACTTCATAGTAACCTCGAAACCACGTCGGTTCAATTCCAGTCTAGGTGGATTGATTTTTATTTGATGGCGGCCTTGGGGGATAAAACCTCGATCTTCTTGAGTTTCTTTCTGTCAGAAATGACTCGGAAGGGGTTAAACAAAAAATAAAAAGTATTCGGGAGATGAAGAATCGCTATCAAGACAAATAAGGATCTAACCTTGACTAATACTATTTCATCCGAAACCAGGAGCTGTACTTTCATCACACCAGATCGACAGGCGTTCCCAAAGTAACAAACAATGGGGACGGGAACTTGCCTGCTCACGCAACCCATATCTTCTCTTTCATAATTTTTAAACCGACAAAACTTCTTACGTAGCTAATTACAAATTAGGTTTCGTAATACCTCTAATTTAAGTTATCATTTAATCAAACCATTTTTCATTTTTTAATTAAGCTTAAAATATCATCTACGCATATTGTAAACTCCAATTGTTTTTTAAAATTATTTTAACTTAGAGCCCAAATTATTATTATTATCAATTGCTTAAATAAATCAATTGTTATCCATTTTAAGTCTCAACATTCTTTATTAAATTATCATCTTAAATATAAATTTTCAACTCACATCCAATTATTTAAAAAAAACGTTTTGCAGGCTATTCTGCCCAGGTCATTAATTACAAGTCAAATCACCCTATTTTGTCGCAATTACATTAATTATTAAAACTTTTAATTTTAGACCAACTTGACACTATCAACTATTATATAAACAAACTATTTTTAAAAATTATCATTAACGATTATTAATTATCAAAAAATAGTTTGTTTATATGATAGTAGATAGTGTTAAGTAGATCTAAAATTTTAAAAATTTTAAATTAATGAAATTGAGACGAAAAAGGGTAATTTGCCGTGTAATTAGAAGTTATACGCAAAAAGTTCCACCCCTTAAAAAAAACTAATTTATCACTTTATTAAATTACGTAGCTAATTAGTAAAAGTTTTAGAGCTATTAGAAACTTGTTTCAGTGTTAAATGTAGTGGATTTTTAAATTATTTATAATTTATTATTAAATATTTATATACGTGTAATAATAATAATAATAATAATGAAGGCCTGACGAATCAGAAGGTTCGATGCCGATACTACCAATCGCTCTCTACATACATCCTTCCAGTGATGCCCCTCCAAACCCAAATCAGTTTTAACGCAATCCTCCCATCTACATTTATTAACATTTTAGGGATCCGCTTGTTACTGAGCCCTACAATTTTACACGCCCATTTTATACGCCACAATAACTTAAATTATACTTACAGGGTGTAGTTCCCTTCATTCAGTATTATGTAGTCTTCTAAACTCTCCTGTTAATTCATCCTTTTTCCGTTCGAATATTTTACGAAATACTTTATTTTCGAAAACCTTAAGGCTCAGTTCATCTCTTAGTGTGAGAGGCCACGTCTCGCATCGATAAAGAACAGTGAGAAGGATAATAGATTTGTAAATTTTAATTTTAAAGTTTTTTGACAGGTACGAGCTAAGCAGTTTCGAAATTGAAAAATAACAAGCATTTCCCGCCTTCAACTTCGCTTTTATTTCCTCATCAATTTCGTTTTCTCTAGTTACCGTAGAACCTAAATACTTAAACCTAATTACCTGTTCAAACGTATTTCCTCCTATATCTATATCGCCGAAATTCCTTGCGTTTCTACCAACCATATATTTTGTTTTATATTTACTTATGTATATATTTATAAATTTTATAATATTTATTATTTCCTGAATTATATTTCATGGGCTTGATTTTTCAATCGGGCTCCTGTATTATATTTAATAATTCAATCTGATTATGCACACCAACATTCCATCATGTTCTTTTGCTTTATAAAGCTCGAAACCTTGAGAAGCTTTTAGGGAAGTAAATCACTCCCACATTCTTAACGAGTAGTTACTACTTCCAGCCTAGAGTCAAAGCTCACAAGTCATTGAACTTAGTCTGATTTGCTTAGTTTAGTAAGAACTGAAAAACCTATCCTTCTTTGGAGTTCAGTGAGAGATAGCTGAAGGACTCGAGTTAAGTTATTTCGAAATAGTTTGATTCAGGAGAACGGATTCATAAAAAGGGTGTCAGTGACATTTAGACCAAGGATTCCAAAAAAACAACTTATCATTAAAATTTTTATAACTCAAGAAATTATAATTAAAATAAATGATGGATCGTTTCCTACCTGTTGTACGAAAGACAATAACCTTGTGATAGTTAAGATAGTGAGGCACTCACTAGAACGTGATTAGGAAATATCCGGAACGTAGAATTGATGATAACATCATGAATTATCATCATTTTGCTTAGGAAAAAAAACAAAACATTAATTTTAATGTTTATGATTAAAATGGTCTTATGAAGATTATATTTTTTAATAATATAATGTTCAAAACGTTCTTATTAAACCATTGGAAATAGAGATTTTAATTTTCTCATTCAATATTTAATGATGATATTAAATATAAATACAAAAAAACTTTTGATATTGAACGAGATTTAATTTTTTAATATCAATCCAGTTTAGATAAAAGCTAATATTATAAGAATCATGAATAAATGTATCTATAAACCCCACTAAGACCTCTTTTTTTTTTTTTTTTTTTTTGACCTAGAAAAATAAACATAAACAAATTAAATATATACAATAAAATGGGTGTGTATATGTGTTGGCTGCCACTAAGACCTCTAGGCAGCGACAGTCCTATATAACTTTTGAAATATTTGCTTGAAGTGGGAAGAAGAGACTTAAAGCTAGTTTAATCAAACATTATTAAAAAAGTCCCTGAAATTGATAAACGGCGTGAAGCCCTCCACTCCCGCCCTCCGTGGTAGCCTTACTTATCTCACTTTTCAAACAGACAATTATAGCGAGTAGGTTGGTCGATGTACGACATGTCTCAATCTCACAATAGATCATAACAGAAATAAGGGAACCCTTTTAGGCCGAACCCGCCCCACTAAGATCCCCAGAGAGCGATGGCCCTATATCACTTTTTAATTTTTTTTCTTGAAACGGGATGAGGAGACTTTAGGTTGAGAAATTGTCCAATATTTAAAAAGTGCTTGAAATTGGAAAACGGCGTGAGAATATGATAAGAGACATTTATAATCTACAAAACACATTCAAAACTATAAATAATAAAAGGCATAGCGAACCCGAAAGTTCGATGCCCATAATATGAATCGCTGTCTACACACAACTGTTCATTGACTTGGTTCCATCCCAAACCCGCAAAATTAGACACACAATGCTTCCATCTACCTATCGGTCTATCCCTCGAGGATTTATCAGCTGAATCAGTGTTTATTAATATTATAGGGAACCGTTCATTACAAAACCCTTCAATCTTATTCATGACAATACTATCTCCTGAGTTATATTAACCGGGTACAGTTGTAATTCGGTGTTGTTTTTCCTCCTAAATTCTCTCATCAACTCATTCTTCCTTAATGTAAGAGGCCACTTATCGACAGTAGGAAGGATAATAGTTTAGAAAATTTTATCTTCTAAGTTTTTGGATAGAAGTTGCGAGCTAAGAAATTTAGTTTTTCCTATTTACAGAGACCCTAAATGTTTAAAACTATTTAGCTGTTAAAATGTGTTTCCGCCTCCATCTATGCCATCGAAATAGATACCGTTTTTGCTAACGAAATATTCTATTGTCTCATTTACTGACTGAAAACTATATAAATATTTTTTCAAATATTTACAAAATTTCTGAATATTTATTGATATCAGAAAAGTGTTGATAAATACATAATTAAAGCTACTCTAGTAAATACATGATAAAGATATAAATAAAAAAAATAACTCAAAACTAATTTATGGCAAAAATTTTAAATCTAAAAAATTAAATAAAAAACACACTTTAACATAAATATTATTATTTGGCGCCCAATAAATAATAACTTAAGATTTTACCTTGACATGGAAATATTCAAACCACAAAGTATATATGATATCGCTAAGTTTATAGTTTTTTTAAAGGTTGGTATATCAAATGACTGATGTCTGAGTCGTTGAATTTAATAAATTGATGTTTTAATAGCAATAAATCATAGTGAAATAATAATTAAAGCTTGTAGAATGTATATTAGGATTTTTACTCGCTGCAGAACATTTTAAAACAGTTACTTATACTAATTTGATCTCCCCGCACCCTTTAATACAATATGATGAGGATATATTTGGTGGCAGAACCATCTATTTCGGTCATTTTACGCCTTATAGAAGTTTTCCCATTCTTCCTGGAAACAATGGTTTTAGCTTGAGCAACAAATACATTTCGAGAATTTATTGTTTCATTGTGGTTATTTTTATTTTAATAATGTTTTAATTTGTATAAGTTCTACATTTTAACTCATTACTAAACAATAATAATATAACTATTTTTAAAAACGTTTATTATAGCTGATAACTGTAGTTATTATAATATTTTTTTATATTTTTCTTCGATGGTAGTGAGTTACCTTCGTAGTTCAAACATTTTTTTATTAATTTCACATTAATAATACATTATTTTTTAAGACGTTTCGGACCGTCAGTTCATCTTCAGGTATTTTTCTAAAAATAGTTACGTAGCTTTATTTATTATTTAATAATTAATTTCATGTTAATAACTTGTTGATTTACGTAGGTAACTCACTACAACAAACGAAAATATTATAGATACAATGTCTTTGAAAAAGAAAATTCTTTAACCAATTTTTTTTAGTATTTGATAATTAATTTTAACATTTTAGCAAGTAATATAAAAAACCTCTAGTATTTATGCTATTTTTAACATCAACTCTCTGTATCTTCTAATGGCATTGATATAATATATAACTTAATATTAATATTCAGATTAATTAAAAAAACAACATATATCTATGTTGATTATTATTATTTAATTAGAATAGAAAAATGATATGGTTTATAGGTTTTAGAAAATCATAAGAGGTGTTGGTTCTGGGCCCACTTTAAACCATGAATTATTTATAAGTTCATAACAGCTGATAATTCTAGTCCTGACGTAATAGCCCCCAAATTTTCGGCGAACTCGTGAGGCCTCAAGATTTGTGGGACCCATTAGGACTTTAAAAGGAGTTCAACTTTCTGATCAAATGGAAGATAAAAATTAGAGTATAATATCAAAGTATTGATCTCAATATTGATAAAAATCAAATATTCTAAATAAATAAAATTACAAATATTAACGAAATATCTGATCCCATGCTAAAATATAATATTAGCACAGACACATAGATAGGAGCTATGACCGATTTTATTTTTTGGGGGGAGGAGGGGTTGGTGTGAGTACAGAAGCACAGAGCTATAAAAAAAATATAATTGTACATCGAAAATATGACTATTTCAATTTTTTTTACTGGTTAATTTTGTATTTTAGTTATAATATATACTATTTTTATTATTGCTTTATCTTTCCTTTTATGCTTGACTTTGAATATATGACTTTTTTAATACCAGTCTACCAGTACAGTTTTTCCCTGTACAAATGATTTACGTAAAAACATCCGAAAGATACAATCATATAAAGTTAAATTTTGTTAAAGATGTAATTTTGTTTAAAGAAAAAAAAACTATTTTTATGCTGCCAAAATAAAAAGTATTTTTTAATATTTATTCTATATTGGTCTCTAGTCTAACTTCCTATAGTCCATCATCCTAAGCACAGTACTCAGTCAGGGTGTGCAGTATTGTATACCCTTGTTAAATCATTGTATACGCTACAAGATATACATTTCAGCGGCTCATTAACCAAATTCCTCTTCTTATTAATCAAATTTTAAGTTGATTGTCCATTTGCTTAAACAAAACCGACTGCCATTTTTCGAGTGCCTTCTCTTTGACCCAAGAAACTATTTCTTAGATTAATGCACCAGTTAATACTGTGCCATCATTAATAGCTTTTTTTTTTCTTTTTGGCATCAGCTATTGTATCTTAAATGTTTACTTTTTAATGACATTTACTGAATTCCGTGAATAGTCTAGGTAAAAATTGAATTTTTTTTTACTGAAAATAACGTGCGATGTTTTAATCACTTGAAAGAAATCGAAAATGATTTTTATTTAACTTCTGTTGGTTCTGATTCAGCATCAGGAGCAGGTGATATTTTTTATTTCCCTTACATGATTGGTAGAGTCACCAATTTTGACTCTTTAACGATATATATTTTTCATTAAATTAATCAAAAATTAAGTAGAAATAACTTCTATATTTTTTCTCTTGGTCTATAACGAACACGTCTGTAAAAATGGACAAAACCATTATTCCCTTGAGTGTCCGTTATGTAGACGTTTCACTGTATTCATATTTACTATCTCCTTTTGTAAGTTTTTCCTCTAATTAATTATCAAAAACGAAATAGATAAAGAACTAGCTATGAGATCGTGGCAGTAGCATAGCCCAGGTGTTGGCGAGTCGCGTGCCCCCAGTACAGTCGTGACCGGGACCTCATAGCCCTCAGTAGGCATTGCGCAATATTGGTAGCGGCTCATAAGAGCACTTTCAGCCCGGGCAGTCGCTTGAAAAAACGTGATCCAGATTCGTGATACCGTCTGCATTCCCAATATATTTTATTATGCTTTTCGCTTTGTATATCCGCTTATTTAATATCAGAAGTAGGACTTAATAAACGACATTAACGAAAGTAAATAAATGAAAACTCAAAATAAATAAAGTTATTTAAAATATATAACATTCCTAAACTTCAGATGTCTAAGAACAATAATATTACTATTCATGTGCTTCCTCAATTGTGAGAGTATTCTGTAACGTTGAGCTGAACCAAGTGGACTTGATTTTATCCACTTCTTCCCGTCGAACAGATCTGGGACTTAGAAGTAAGTACACCTGCACAAACGAGTAACTTGGAATCCCTATTCCTAGGACGCTCACGGCAGACTCATGCCATCGTTGATAACACCGCCTTCAGCGGACCCGGCAGCTTATCTTATAATGCCACACTGGCAATCCAAGATATATATTTTGCATGAGTATATACATTTCATTCTCTTGTATATGTTTAATTTGTTGTCTTAATTTTTTTCTAGGAGGTAAGAAAAAAAAAAAAAAGTAACTTGGAATCTCCTGACAGGAAAGTTCTCCTCGATTCCGAATACAACAACACCTACTAGAAAAATCTCTATTCGGACTTGCAGATTGACTTACTTAGTCACAAACAGAATTATCCTTAAAGAAATTAAAGTTCCATATTTGCCAATTTGGCCAACCACACATCAATCCTTCTAGGTTAAATACCCTAACCTCCCAAATCCACTTGTTTCTAACCTTGCATCCTCTTCAATGCTTAACGATCCTCCCAAGCGCCTGAAAAGGAGTTACCTTCTTCTCTATAAATGTTATTGGAGATCTACCAATGAGTAGATTTCTCCACAATACTGTTTCTTGTCATTGTAATAGTACTCACATCACATTCACTAGAAGATTTTTTTATTTTATAATAACAATGATAATAATGTAAGTCGTGATGATAAGCCCATGAGGGTCAGGAGTTCAGAACTTAGTAAAGAAGAACTGTTTTTAGAACAGGTGATTTTTTCAAGGTCACGTTCAACCTTCAAAGGGTACCGACTTTATGAGGCGGGATGGACCCCAGGAGGCCTTCAGAACCCACAGGGTTGACTCACAGCTACTAGCTAATAGAATATATGTATCTAATACAACCTAATTCGAACCAGGGTCCTTGATATTAGTAGCATATCATGCACTCGCTTTAGAGCATAAGCGATATTTGATCCGGTTCTCTATCTGTTATTAACACTATTTCGACGTAATTAGTTGTTTGTTAATGAAAAATATGTCTAAATACTAGGGATTAAAAATTACCAGCTGATAAATACATTTAAAGACTATTAAACATGTTTTATCCTAATAAACAAATATTCAATTATTAATCATTATTTTTACTTACAGATACGTTTTAAGGTGCTATGTTCCTATCTCTCAGGTCTGGCTTTGAATCCAGCTATACCAGACAAGTACTTATTCCGTTACATTTTGCCGTGAGTCAATCCTGTGGGCCTGGGACCCCTCCTGTGGCAGACTCAGCCTGCATAAAATGGGTACACTTAATTGAGAAAAAACTAGGTGGTTGAGCGTGATTTAAAACAAATCAGCTCCTTGCACAACAGTTGTTCAAGAAATATTGCTTTAAGTTGTAGCGGGTAAACGTTATTTTTTTCGTATTTCATATTGTGAGCCTTAATACTCAATGCGCTTTCTTAACTGAATTTATGATATTCGTGATAGTTTAGCTATCTTTAGAATTAGAAATAAAACTAACACATCGGAAAAAATCTAGTTTCTTTGTTATTAATCAGAGACAGGTGCCCCTTAGCTACCCTCATGTCCAATCGGTGACCATATCAACAGCTTATTACACAGTAGAGCCAAGTGCATTTCCACTAACTTTACGAAAAATACAATTAAGAGTTTTTTCTTTTAGAAAAATTACATCTCAAATTAATTTTCTAAAAATATGAATTTTTCGTAAAGTTAGTGGAAATTCACTTTGTACTACTGTCATTTGGGGGTTTAAAACAAAATTATTTTATCTCGAACTTCTTTTAGATAATTTTGATTGTTATTACAGTTACGATCAACCTTTTGAAATAAAATTAAAGTAATATGTTTTTATTAACACAAATTTCAATGATCCAATTTGACTCTAAACTTTTTTTTTAAAAAAACCTCCAACGTTTTCAAGGAGACAACCTATAAAAATTGCTTTCATATTATTATATTACCTCCTCACACAATACTAATGTTTTTGAACATACCTTAAGCATACATATACACACACCCCCCCTTTTTTTCACTTATAAAAATATTTTTTTCACACGAATGGGCATGTATATGTATATACAATATATGCATCTGTGTATTGCATACTGTATATTGTAGAAAGATAGTCCGAGTGATTGTCAATTAAGATATCAAAGTAGTAGAAAAACTATAACTTTCAGTTGTCATTATTGTTTCAGTCTTAGCGAAGCCCTGTAAAGTCGGGCGAATCGTTGGTTAATATGATATGATAATA
>NW_027104738.1:811260-813749 GCF_000696795.3 Halyomorpha halys
TATTTACTATTTTGATAACTTTATTGACCGCCGCCCCGGCTATCTTTTTATAAGTAATATTATTTATTGCCAAAGTTTCCTATGGTACAATAGTCACCATCCTTGGTTGATCTAATGATTCATTTTTCACATTTAAATAATAAAACCCAAGGAGGAGAAAATTCAACGTTCAAGTTAAACATATATTTATAAAAGAAATAAAAATCTAGATTTGTAAAAATGCAAATTTAATAAAAGGTGTAGGTCATAATTCAACAGCACATATTGCCTAAGAGAGTTCCAGGTTCAGAATCAATGCGGCATTGCAAAATACGTTAATGAAATTTATTAACCACTAGCCAGGATATCTTTGAGGACAATTTTGTAAGCAGTCTATTAAATGCTTACGCTAGAGGCTACGAGAGTAGATCCTTTCGACGAGGCGTGTCCAGGATCAGCCGTGAAAGTACTCTAGGCCATGCGAGGTTTTCACAACTCATTTCTCATTAATAAAACTTTAGGCCGGTTGCGCCATTCACCTCGTAACCTGGCGCAATTCTGGTGACCCCTTCTGATCGCTTACTTCCAATATTCAGGCTAACCGGTCTTTTTTGCGTTTTTTTCCTTTTTTTTTTTTGAACGAGCAAGGCCAATAAAACGAGGCTAATGTCAAGCGGGCTCTGAGCCTTATTTTGGATGAAAATAAAGCAACAAAAATTTATTAATAATCAAGTAATATTAGATAAAGGTATATTTAATACACAACTATGCATTTCTCACAATAAATTAAATAGGATGGAATTAAGTTATCAATAAAAATTTAAAGGTAACCATAGACGCGGCTGGTAGAGAAACGCTGGGATCTCTTAGAGGCCCTGCTTTGCGTTCCACATGTTTGCTTAAGAATTCCCGAGGCTGAATGTAAATATTATATACAGGAGTAATGAGGTGGAATTATTTTATTGTCATTACCTTGTGTTTACATTATTTTGCTGTTATTTATTTGGGATTAAAATTATATTGTTTTACTTTTTTTATAGCAGTAATATTTCTTTATAATTATTATTATATTTACATATTATTTTTTTATTTTACTAACCTATGTACATAATATGAATGAGCACTTGGAGCTCTAATAACCATTGGCCTTGATTGTAGGAGCTACTATTATTATTATTCATTGAATAAATATTAAATTTTATTAATAATAAAAAAATTATATTGTAGGAAGATAGGAAGAGTGGCGGTTAATAAAGCTATAAAATTGGTAGGAAAAACTATTTATTGCTAACCAACGTTTCGCCCCACTATACATGGCTTCTGATTGAAACGATGACGACTGAAGATTATACTTTTTTTACTATTTTGATATCTTTATTGACAATCTATCCCATACGGTCGACTTCTTCCAATAAAAAAAGTTATCCAAAAAGTCTCAACCTTCTTTATTAAAACGTACTATATGTTTACCAAAGTTTCAGCCGATCTGGCCATCATAAAGGACATTCTTAATTTTAGTATCATTATAAAACTTTGCAGGTTATTATTTAATTTAACGTAGTCAAAATACTCATGTATTTGTCACTATAACTTTTAATAATAAATTTTATTTTATTAATTTGTGGGAGTGGGTATCTCCATGACAAGGGATTGTGCTACTAACTCCAAGGACCTGGGTTCGTATCCGGCTGTGGCAGGTAATTATTTTTTATTTGGAAGGAGATATTTGACCGTAGGAAGTAGGTTGTAGGGAGACAGTCCGGGTAGCAGTCAATAAAGGTAAAAATTAGTAGTGTTTGGTTAACATTAAATTGTTTTTCTACAAGTTTGTGTCTTTATTGACCACGACCCGGACTATATTTCTACAATATAATTATTTTATATTTCAATTTTTTATTATTATATATTATTTGGGTTCGGGGACCCTCAGGGGTCCAATCAGCCTCATTAAGTAGGTACCCTTAATTGGGTAACAATCTGGCATTAAAGCGTGATTTTGATTTCCACCTTGGCAGATGTAATTTTTTTTAAATAAAAATTTGTATTATGATTATACTGTATTTTTTTATTTTCACTTATTTATTTATATATAACATTTAGTAAGTATTGGGATCATGCAAAATTTCGAATTTGAGTTTTTGATTAATCTCACAAAAGAAAAAGAAAAAATACTAAAATAAACAGAACAAAAATAATGAAAAATCACTGTGTAAGTTTCAAATATACAAAGGTAATAAAAGAAAATAATAGTAATCTGGATTATCTCTCTAGGAAGTCTGGTGAGTCAATTCTTTTAAAAAGAAACACAGTAAACTATAAAACTGACACTAAACACTTAAACACACATTACGCAGATATTATAAATAGACTTAAAAAAAAAAAACAAACATAAAAATCAGATAAAATAAACAGGTTTATGTGAAAAATAAAAAATCACTTAGTTTATAATAAATAAAAAAACAGGGAGGTAACCAAAACAGCACACTGGACATGAGATAAGGTCCAAAGAG